>NW_027251729.1:0-38154 GCF_044704955.1 Pristiophorus japonicus | reverse complement strand
AGGGGGAGGGGTGAATGTTGAAGGGGGAGGGGGAATGTGAAGGGGGAGGGGTGAATGTTGAAATGGGGAGGGGTGAATGTTGAAGGGGGAGGGGGAATGTTGAAGGGGGAGGGGAGAATGTTGAAGGGGGAGGGGAGAATGTTGAAGGGGGAGGGGTGAATGTTGATGGGGGAGGGGTGAATGTTGAAGGGGCAGGGGTGAATGTTGAAGGGGGAGGGGAATGTTGAAGGGGGAGGGGTGAATGTTGAAGGGGGAGGGGTGAATGTTGAAGGGGAGGGGGGAATGTTGAAGGGGGAGGGGTGAATGTTGAAGGGGGAGGGGGGAATGTTGAAGGGGGAGGGGTGAATGTTGAAGGGGGAGGGGTGAATGTTGAAGGGGGAGGGGTGAATGTTGAAGGGGGAGGGGTGAATGTTGAAGGGGGAGGGGTGAATGTTGAAGGGGGAGGGGTGAATGTTGAAGGGGAGGGGTGAATGTTGAAGGGGAGGGGGAATGTTGAAGGGGAGGGGGGAATGTTGAAGGGGGAGGGGGGAATGTTGAAGGGGGAGGGGGGAATGTTGAAGGGGGAGGGGCGAATGTTGAAGGGGGAGGGGCGAATGTTGAAGGGGGAGGGGCGAATGTTGAAGGGGGAGGGGTGAATGTTGAAGGGGGAGGGGAATGTTGAAGGGGGAGGGGTGAATGTTGAAGTGGGAGGGGTGAATGTTGAAGTGGGAGGGGTGAATGTTGAAGTGGGAGGGGGAATGTTGAAGGGGGAGGGGTGAATGTTGAAGGGGAGGGGTGAATGTTGATGGGGGAGGGGTGAATGTTGAAGGGGGAGGGGAATGTTGAAGGGGGAGGGGTGAATGTTGAAATGGGGAGGGGTGAATGTTGAAGGGGGAGGGGGAATGTTGAAGGGGGAGGGGAGAATGTTGAAGGGGGAGGGGTGAATGTTGATGGGGGAGGGGTGAATGTTGAAGGGGGAGGGGTGAATGTTGAAGGGGGAGGGGGGAATGTTGAAGGGGGAGGGGTGAATGTTGAAGGGGGAGGGGTGAATGTTGAAGGGGAGGGGGGAATGTTGAAGGGGGAGGGTGAATGTTGAAGGGGGAGGGGGGAATGTTGAAGGGGGAGGAGTGAATGTTGAAGGGGGAGGGGTGATGTTGAAGGGGGAGGGTGAATGTTGAAGGGGGAGGGGTGAATGTTGAAGGGGAGGGTGAATGTTGAAGGGAGGGGGGAATGAAGGGGGGTGAATGTTGAAGGAGGTTTTCTTGAATGAGTTGAAGGGGAGGGGAATGTTGAAGGGGAGGGTGAATCTTGAGCTGAAGTTGAGGGAAATGTTGTTGAACAAATTTGAATGTTGAAGGGAGGGTGAATGTTGAAGGGGGAGGGTGAATGTTGAAGGGGGAGGGGTGAATGTGAAGGGGAGGGGTATTTGACTGTTGATCCATAATCCTATTTGTAGGCTTGGCAGTTACAAGATTTCTTAAGATGCGCTGTGGTGGTTGTATTATTCTTACAACAATCCTGAGCTGCCCTGAGAAGGTGCTGGTGGTCTTCTGCGTTGGCAGAATCCTCGACTCAGGATTTTTAATGCTCATCGGCTGTTGTGAAATGCAATAAAACCCAGAGACGTCAAACCTGCAGCAAGAACTCACAGAACGAAGTAGCACGTCAGGGGATCAACTTCCCAGACAATGATATTAAAATAAACGAGGACCCCAAACATAAGTGCACTGTGCAATCCTAAACCAGATAGGTGGCACCATTGGGACATAGGCTCATGTAGGACTATATGGGTTGGGATGGTAAGCATAAGAACATAAGAATTAGGTGCCGGAGTAGGCCATTCAGCCCCTTGAACTTTCTCCGCCATTCAATAAGATCATGGCTGATCTTCGACCTCAACTCCACTTTCCCGCCCGATCCCCATCTCCCTTGATTCCCTTAATATTCAAAAATCTATCGATCCCTGTCTTGAATATACTCAACGGCTGAGCATCCACAGCCCTGTGGGGCAGAGAATTCCAAAGATTCACCACCCTCTGAGTGAAGAAATTTCACCTCATCTCCTTCCTAAATGGCCGACCCCTTAACCATGCCACTATGACCCCTGGTTCTGCACTCCCCACCCAGGGGGAAACATCCTCCCGGCGTCTACCCTGTAAATCTCTTTAAGAATTGTATACGTTTCAATCAGATCACTTCTCATTCTTCTAAACTCTTGAGAATATCGGCCTAGTTTACTCAATCTCTCCCTGTAGGACAATCCCCCCATCCCAGGAATCAGTCTGGTGAACCTTTGTTGCACTCCCTCAATGGCAAATATATCCTTCCTTAGGTAAGGAGACCCAAACTGTGCATAGTGTGATATTTCCTTTATGACATCACAAACATAGAAACATAGAAAATAGGTGCAGGAGTAGGCCATTCGGCCCTTCGAGCCTGCACTGCCATTCAATAAGATCATGGCTGATCATTCCCTCAGTACCTCTTTCCTGCTTTCTCTCCATACCCCTTGATCCCCTTAGCCGTAAGGGCCATATCTAACTCCCTATTGAATATATCCAGTGAACTGGCATCAACAACTCTCTGCGGCAGGGAATTCCACAGGTTAACAACTCTCTGAGTGAAGACGTTTCTCCTCATCTCAGTCCTCAATGGCCTACCCCTTATCCTAAGACCATGTCCCCTGGTTCTGGACTTCCCCAACATCGGGAACATTCTTCCCGCATCTAACCTGTCCAGTCCCGTCAGAATCTTACACGATTCTATGAGATCCCCTCTCATCCTTCTAAACTCCAGTGAATAAAGGCCCAGTTGATCCAGTCTCTCCTCATATGACAGTCCTGCCATCCCTGGAATCAGTCTGCTGAACCTTCGCTGCACTCCCTCAATAGCAAGGACGTCATTCCTCAGATTAGGAGGCCAAAACTGAACACAATATTCCAGGTGAGGCCTCACTAAGACCCTGTACAACTGCAGTAAGACCTCCCTGCTCCTATACTCAAATCCCCTAGCTATGAAGGCCAACATACCATTTGCCGCCTTCACCGCCTGCTGTACCTGCATGCCAACTTTCAATGACTGATGTACCATGACACCCAGGTCTCGTTGCACCTCCCCTTTTCCTAATCTGCCGCCATTCAGATAATATTCTGCCTTCGTGTTTTTGCCCCCAAAATGGATAACCTCACAGTTATCCACATTATATTGCATCTGCCATGCATTTGCCCACTCACCTAACCTGTCCAAGTCACCCTGCAGCCTCTTAGTGTCCTCCTCACAGCTCACACCGCCACCCAGTTTAGTGTCATCTGCAAACTTGGAGATATTACACTCAATTCCTTCATCTAAATCGTTCATGTATATTGTAAAGAGCTGGGGTCCCAGCACTGAGCCCTGCTGCATTCCACTAGTCACTGCCTGCCATTCTGAAAAGGACCCGTTTATCCCGATTCTCTGCTTCCTGTCTGCCAACCAATTCTCTATCCACGTCAGGACATTACCCCCAATACCATGCGCTGTGATTTTGCACACGAATCTCTTGTGCGGGACCTTGTCAAAAGCCTTTTGAAAGTCCAAATACACCACATCCAGTGGTTCTCCCTTATCCACTCTGCTGGTTACATCCTCAAAAAATTCCAGAAGATTCATCAAGCATGATTTCCCTTTCATAAATCCATGCTGACTTGGACCGATCCGGTCACTGCTTTCCAAATGCGCTGCTATTTCATCCTTAATGACTGATTCCAACATTTTCCCCACTACTGATGTCAGGCTAACCGGTCTATAATTACCTGTTTTCTCTCTCCCTCCTTTTTTTAAAAGTGGTGTTACATTAGCTACCCTCCAGTCCATAGGAACTGATCCAGAGTCGATAGACTGTTGGAAAATTATCACCAATGCATCCACTATTTCTAGGGCCACTACCTTAAGTACTCTGGGATGCAAACTATCAGGCCCCAGGGATTTATCGGCCTTCAA
This sequence comes from Pristiophorus japonicus, assembly GCF_044704955.1. NCBI lineage: Eukaryota > Metazoa > Chordata > Chondrichthyes > Pristiophoridae > Pristiophorus > Pristiophorus japonicus. Next base: position 34,197 of record NW_027251729.1, on the reverse strand, counting down.
TCCCATCAATTTCCCTTATACAATTTCCCGCCTAATAAGGATATCCTTCAGTTCCTCCTTCTTACTAGACCCACTGTCCCCAGTACATTCGGAAGGTTATTTGTGTCTTCCCTCGTGAAGACAGAACCGAAGTATTTGTTCAATTGGTCTGCCATTTCTTTGTTCCCCATTATAAATTCACCTGAATCCAACTGCAAGGGCCTTATGTTTGTCTTCACTAATCTTTTTCTCTTCACATATTTATAGAAGCTTTTGCAGTCAGTTTTTATGTTTCCTGCAAGCTTCCTCTCGTACTCTATTTTCCCCCTTTTAATTAAACTATTATTCCTCCTCTGTTGAATTCTAAATTTCTCCCAGTCCTCAGGTTTGTTGCTTTTTCTAGCCAATTTATATACCTCTTCCTTGGTTTTAACACAATCCTTAATTTCCCTTGTTAGCAACGGTTGAGCCACCTTCCCCATTTTACTTTTACTCCAGACAGGGATGTACAATTGCTGAAGTTCATCCATGTGATCTTTAAATGTTTGCCATTGTTTATCCACCGTCAACCCTTTAAGTATCCTTTGCCAGTCTATTCTAGCCAATTCACGCCTCATACCGTCGAAGTTACCTTTCCTTAAGTTCAGGACCCTAGTTTCCGAATTAACTGTGTCACCCTCCATCTTAAAAAAGAATTCTACCATATTATGGTCACTCTTCCCCAAGGGGCCTCGTACAACAAGATTGCTAATTAGTCCTTTCTCATTACACATCACCCAGTCTCGGATAGCCAGCTCTCTAGTTGGTTCCTCGACATATTGGTCTAGAAAATCATCCCTAATACACTCCAGGAAATCCTCCTCCACCGCATTGCTACCAGTTTGGTTAGCCCAATCAATATGTAGATTGAAGTCGCCCATGATAACTACTGTACCTTTATTACATGCATCCCTAATTTCTTGTTTGATGCTGTCCCCAACTTCACTACTACTATTTGGTGGTCTGTACACAATTCCCACTAGCGTTTTCTGCCCTTTGGAATTCCGCAGCTCCACCCATACCGATTCCACATCATCTAGGCTAATGTCCTTCCTTACTATTGCATTAATTTCCTCTTTAACCAGCAACGCCACCCCGCCTCCTTTTCCTTTCTGTCTATCCTTCCTAAATGTGGAATACCCCTGGACGTTGAGTTCCCAGCCTTGGTCACCCTGGAGCCATGTCTCCGTAATGCCAATTACATCATATCCGTTAATTGCTGCCTGCGCAGTTAATTCATCCACCTTATTCCGAATACTCCTTGCATTGAGGCACAGAGCCTTCAGGCTTGTCTTTTTAACACACTTTGCCCCTTTAGAATACACACATACACAAGATGGCTCGACAGGAACTTGTCATGTGACCTTGTCACATGATCCTTTTATTATTTACACCAGCATTACCACAGTAGTCCAATAGGAAGAACTCTATATTTCACACAGTACTCCAGGCACGGTCTCACCAAGGCCTTGTACAATTGTAGCAAGACTTTCTTACTCTTGTGGTATGACCCCCTTGCATTAAAGGCCAACATGCCATTTGCCATGTTTACTATCGCAAAGTTATTTCCAAAGATAAGACTACCACTCGTGACTGTTGTTCACAAGGAGCCCTTCTCCACTTCGGCCTTCATAGTTCTCGTTTGAATATTTGCTTTCTTCGATCGAAACCATTGTCTGCAGCACCACTATCTCAAGACCACTTTACGACATAAATAAAATAAATTAATTTAAAAGCCCACCCATCACCTTACTAAAAGTGAGAAAGAGCAAGTAAGAAAGATGTGCATTTCTATAGCGCCTTTCATGACCACTGGACCAACGAGACCTGGGTGTCATGGTACATCAGTCATTGAAGGTTGGCATGCAGGTACAGCAGGCGGTTAAGAAAGCAAATGGCATGTTGGCCTTCATAGCGAGGGGATTTGAGTACAGGGGCAGGGAGGTGTTGTTACAGTTGTACAGGGCCTTGGTGAGGCCACACCTGGAGTATTGTGTACAGTTTTGGTCTCCTAACTTGAGGAAGGACATTCTTGCTATTGAGGGAGTGCAGCGAAGGTTCACCAGACTGATTCCCGGGATGGTGGGACTGACCTATCAAGAAAGACTGGATCAACAGGGCTTGTATTCACTGGAGTTCAGAAGAATGAGAGGGGATCTCATAGAAACGTTTAAAATTCTGACGGGTTTAGACAGGTTAGATGCAGGAAGAATGTTCCCAATGTTGGGGAAATCCAGAACCAGGGGTCACAGTCTAAGGATAAGGGGTAAGCCATTTAGGACCGAGATGAGGAGAAACTTCTTCACCCAGAGAGTGGTGAACCTGTGGAATTCTCTACCACAGAAAGTTGTTGAGGTCAATTCACTAACTATATTCAAAAAGGAGTTAGATGAAGTCCTTACTACTCGGGGGATCAAGGGGTATGGCGAGAAAGCAGGAATGGGGTACTGAAGTTGCATGTTCAGCCATGAACTCATTGAATGGCGGTGCAGGCTCGAAGGGCCGAATGGCCTACTCCTGCACCTATTTTCTATGTTTCTATGTTTCTATGTCTTAAAGCGCTTTACAGCCAATTAAGTACTTTTGGAGTGTAGTCACTGTTGTAATGTTGTAAACAGCAATAATTTGAATTTATAAAGGTCTCCTCATAGGCAGAAAGATATGTCAAGGCATTTTAGCGGGCAGAGGAACAAATGGTACACTGAACAGGAGGGGAAAAGGGAACGTGGGGATGGGAGAGGGGGAATTTGGAGGCAGGCTCCAGAAGCTTGATGGCTGAAGAAGGGGCTGCTGATCGTGGAGCGGCGGGAGCAGGGAACAAGGAGTAAACATGGTTTGCGAAGACCAGAGAGTGCATGTAGAACGGGATGAGATTGCTGAGGTAGAGTGGGGGCAGCTCATGTTGGATTGTTACCTCCAGACTTGGCTACTCCAACGCACTCCTGGCCGGCCTCCCACATTCTGCCCTACGTAAACTCGAGATGATCCAAGCTCTGGAACTCCCTGCCTGAACCTCCCTGCCTCTCTACCTCTTTCCTCCTTCAACATGCTCCTTAAAACCTACCTCTTTGACCAAGCTTTTGGTCACCTGCGCTAATTGCTACTTATGTGGTTTGGTGTCAAATTTTATATCTCCTGATACTTTTATGAAGCGCCTTGGGACGTTTCACTACGTTAAAGGCGCTATATAAATACAAGTAGCTGTTGTTGATCGTAAAGCAAGGATAAGCATCTTAAAATCAATTGACTGGGACATGGGAATCAATGTAGCTTGGTATGGGTGAAGGTGATGTGGTGTAAGTAAGTGAAGATATGGGAGGCAGCATTCTGAATGTATTGTCAATTGAGGAGATTGGAGGTTGACAAAAATATCATTAGAAAAGTCCAGCCTTGAGTTGATGATGGCACAGGTTAGGGTTTTGCCAGCAGTGGGGGTGGGGGGGGGGGGGAGATAGAAGTGGGGCAAGTGGTGTTTTGGAGCTGGAAGAAAGTGGTCATGGTAACAGAGTGGATGTAGGTGAGAAGGCTCAACTCTGAGTCGAACAATATGCAAAGGTTCCACAGCTCCAGACTTGGACTTGCCAAGGCTTCTTCGGCAGCACCTCCCAAACCACCTAGAAGGACAAGGGCAGCAGGCGCATGGGAACACCGCCACCTCTGCGTTCCCCTCCAAGTCACACAACATCCTGACTTGGAAATATATCGGCCATTCCTTCATCGTCTCTGGGTCACAATCCTGGAGCTCCCTCCCTCACAGCACTGTGGGAGCACCTTCACCACACGGACTGCAGCGGTTCAAGAAGGAGGCTCACCACCACCTTCTCAAGGGCAATTAGGGATGGGCAATAAATGCCGGCCTTACCAGCGAAGCCCACATCCCAGGAACGAATAAAAAAAGGTTAATTGAGTCAAGATCAGAGGCACATGGGTGTTGGTATGAGTTGTGGAGGTTGGCTTCAGTTTTGGTTGATTTTTGTCTGATTATGCTCCTGTGAAGCGCCTAGGTTAAAGGCGTTAAAAAATCCAAGTTGTTGCTGTTTTTATTGTTGCAACATTTAGCTGGGGGAATTTACCACAACAATTGCAACAACTTGCATTTATATAGCACCTTTAACATAGCAAAACATCCCAAGAGTGTTAAGCAAAATTTGACCGAGCCACACAAGAGGTTTTTAAGAACAGGTGAGCAAAAGCTTGGTCAAAGAGGGAGGTTTTAAGGAGTGTCTTAAAGGAGGAGAGGCGGAGAGGGTAAGGGAGGGAGTTCCAGAGCTAAGGGTCCAGACAGTTGAAGATGCAACTGCCAATGGTGGGGTGAAGGAAGTGAGGGATGCACAAAAAGCCAGCTTTGGAGGAATGCAGAGTTCTCGGGGGGTTGTCGAGCTGGAGCAGGTTACAGAGATAGGGAGGGGCATGGCCATGAAGGGATTTGAACACGAGGATGAGGATTTTAAAATCAAGACATTGGTGGAACGGGAGCCAATGTAGGTCAGCGGGCAAACGGGTGATGGGTGAACGGGACTTGGTGCGGGTCAGGATATGGGCAGCCGAGTTTTGAATATTTATGAAGAGTGAAGGATGAGAGGCTGGCCAGGAAAGCATTGGAATAATTGAGTCTGGAGGTAACAAAGACATGGATGAGGGTTTCCGCAGCAAATGAGCTGAGGCAGGGTGGATAGGGGCGATGTTACAATGGTGGGAGTAGACAATTCTTGGTGATAGACAGGATATGGAGTCGGAAGCTTAGCTCAGGGTCAAATAGGACAGCGAAGTTGCAAACAGTCGAGTAATGAAGAGTCACAGCCTCAGAGAGTGGCCAGGGCGTGGGTTGGAACCGGTGGCTAGAGAACGGAGTTTGTGGCGGGGGCAGGGTTGCCAACCCTGGTTGGACATATTCCGGGGGTGTCATAACATGATCTCCATCCGCCCTGCCCCACACATCTACCGTTGATTGCCCAACATGTCCACACTTACAGCCAATTGGAAATCGAATAAACTCTTCATTACCCAATCGGATGATTCTTGCCTGTCAGTCAAACAACCCCTTTCCCATGTCTGATATTTTTATAACTAATAAACAATTTTTTTAATGCTGGTATGATTTTTCTCCTGGACTGTTCAGAGTAGTGTCCCGGAGATTAATCTTTCATTCCTGGAGACCACAGGGCAATCCTGGAGGTTAGCAATTGGGAACAGGAGGAGGCCCATTCAGCCCCTGGAGCCTGTTACCATAGGAACAGGAGGAGGCCCATTCAGCCCCTGGAGTCTGTTACCATAGGAACAGGAGGAGGCCCATTCAGCTCCTCGAGCCTGTTACCATAGGAACAGGAGGAGGCCCATTCAGCCCCTCGAGCCTGTTACATTAGGAACAGGAGGAGCCCATTCAGCCCCTCGAGCCTATTATACAGGAACAGGAGGAGGCCATTCAGCCCCTCGAGCCTGTTACACAGGAACAGGAGGAGGCTATTCAGCCCCTCTAGCCTGTTACACAGGAACAGGAATAGGCCATTCAGCCCCTCGAACCTGTTACACAGGAACAGGAGGAGGCCATTCAGCCCCTCGAGCCTGTTACATTAGATACAGGAGGGGGCCATTCAGCCCCTCGAGCTTGTTACACAGGAACAGGAAGAGGCCATTCAGCCCCTCGAGCCTGTTACACAGGAACAGGGGGAGGCCATTCAGCCCCTCGGGCCTGTTGCACAGGAACAGGAGGCCATTCAGCCCCTTGAGCCTGTTACATTAGGAACAGGAGGAGGCCATTCAGCCCCTCGGGCCTGTTACACAGGAACAGGAGGAGGCCCATTCAGCCCCTCGAGCCTGTTACACAGGAACAGGAGGAGGCCCATTCAGCCCTTCGAGCCTGTTCCACCATTCAATGAGATCGTGGCTGATCTGTATCCTAACTCCAGCCACCCACCTTGGCTCCATGTCCTTTTATACCCTTGTCTAGCAAAAATCTATCGATCTCAGATTTAATGTAATTAATTGAGCTAGCATCTACTGCTTTTTGTAGAAGAGAGTTCCACACTTCTACCAGCCTTTACGTGAAGAAGCATTTCCTGACTTCTCCCCTGAATGGCCCGGGTCTGACTTTAAGGTTATGTCTCCTTCTTCAAGACACCTTCCACCAGTGGAAAAATGGGGCCAAACATGAAGGCTACAGTCTTCTCAATGTTTAATTGAAGGAAATTTTGGCTAATCGGTCGAACAGTTTGATAACACAAAGACAGTGGGTGGGGGAGGGGGGAGTGGTCAAGAGAGGTGGTGAGGTAGAGCTGGGTATCATCGCCAAGGGGCAGCATGTAGATAAAAGAAAGACTTGCATTTATATAGCGCCTTTCAGGACCACTGGTCGTCCCAAAGCACTTTACAGCCAATGAAGAACTTTTGGAGTGCAGTCACTGTTGTAATGTGGGAAACGCGGCAGCCAAATTGTGCACAGCCAGCTTCCACAAACAGCAATGTGATAATGGGCCGGATAATCTGTTTTAGTGATGTTGATTGAGGGATAAATATTGGCCAGGACACCGGGGAGAACTCCCCCTGCTCTTCTTCGAGATAGTGCCATGGGATCTTTTACATCCACCTGAGAGAGCAGACCGGGCCTCGGTTTAACGTCTCATCCGAAAGACGGCACCTCCGACAGTTATCCCCGGTGTCCTGGGGCCAATATTTATCCCTCAATCAACATAACAAAAAAACAGAGGATCTGGTCATTATCACATTGCTGTTTGTGGGAGCTAGCTGTGCGCAAGTTGGCTGCCGCGTTTCCCACATTTCAACAGTAACTACACTCCAAAAAGTACTTAATTGACTGTAAAGCACTTTGAGATGTCCGGTGGTCGTGAAAGGTGCTCTATAAGTGCAAGTCTGCAGTACTGAGATTGCACTGCACTGTTGGAGGTGCCGTCTTTCGAATGAGACATTAAACTGAGGCCCCGTCTGCTCTCTCAGGTGGATGTAAAAGATGGCGTGGCACTATTTTGAAGAAGAGCAGGGGAAGTTATCTCCGGTGTCCTGGGGCCAATACTTAGCCCTCAATCAAAAAAACAAAAAAAAACAGATGATCTGGTCATTATCACATTTCTGTTTGTGGGAGCTTGCTGTGCGCAAATTGGCTGCCGCGTTTCCTACATTACAACAGTGACTACACTGCAAAAAGTACGTCACTGGCTGTAAAGCGCTTTGAGACATCCGGTGGCCATGAAAGGCACTATAGAAAGGGAAGTCTTTCTTTCTTAAAGCGCAGTGCCCAGAATTGGACACAATACTCCAGTTGTGGCCGAGCCAGTGTTTTATAAAGGTTCATCATAACTCTCTCATCTTTGAGCATAGTCAATTCCAATACTATAATAGAATGGCTTTAACATGTTTTCACTCCCTAGTCTTTGAGTGTAGTCAATTCCAATATGGATGGATAAGGGGGAACCAGTGGATGTGGTGTATTTGGATTTCCAGAAGGCATCCGATAAGGTACCACATAAGAGGTTACTGCACAAGATAAAAGCTCAAGGGGTTGGGGGTAATATATTAGCATGGATAGAGGATTGGGTAACTAACAGAAAACAGAGTCGGGATAAATGGGTCATTTTCCGGTTGGCAAACAGTGACTAGTGGGGTGCCGCAGGAATCAGTGCTGGGGCCTCAACTATTTACAATCTATATTAATGACTTGGATGAAGGGACTGAGTGTAAGGTAGCCAAGTTTGCTGATGATACAAAGATAGATGGGAAAGCAAATTGTGAGGAGGACACAAAAATTCTGCAAAGGGATATAGACAGGCTAAGTGAGTGGGCAAAAATTTGGCAGATGGAATGTAATGTGGGAAAATGTGAGGTTATCCACTTTGGCAGAAATAATAGAAAAGCAAATTATAATTTAAATGGAGAAAAATTGCAAAGTGCTACAATACAGAGGGACCTGGGGGTCCTTGTGCACGAAACATAAACAGTGAGTATGCAGGTACAGCAAGTGATCAGGTAGGCAAATGGAATATTGGCCTTTATTGCAAGGGGGATAGAGTATAAAAGCAGAGAAGTCCTGCTACAACTGTGCAGGGTATTGGTGAGGTCACACCTGGAGTACTGCGTGCAGTTTTGGTCTCTGTATTTAAGGAAGGATATACTTGCATTGGAGGCTGTTCAGAGAAGGTTCACTAGGTTGATTCCGGAGATGAGGGGGTTGACTTATGAAGATAGGTTGAGTAGGTTGGGCCTATACTCATTGGAGTTCAGAAGAATGGGAGGTGATCTTATCGAAACATAAAAGATAATGAGGGGGCTTGACAAGGTAGATGCAGAGAGGATATTTCCACTCATAGGGAAAAGTAAAACGAGAGGACATAGTCTTAGAATAAGGGGCCGCCCATTCAAAACTGAGATGAGGAGGAATTTCTTCTCTCAGAGGGTTGTAAATCTGTGGAATTATCTGCCCCAGAGAGCTGTGGAGGCTGGGTCACTGACTATATTTAAGGGGAGATAGACAGATTTTTGAGCGATAAAGAAGTAAAGGGTTATGGGGAGTGGGCAGGGAAGTGGAGCTGAGTCCATGATCGGATCAGCCCATGATCTTATTGAATGGTGGAATAGGCTCGAGGGGCCAAATGGCCGACTCCTGCTTCTTATGTTCTTATGTTCAATACTGTAATAAAATGGTTTAGAATGGGTTTTACATGTTTTCACCCCCTCGTCTTTGAGTGTAGTCAATTGCAATTCTGTAATAAAATGGTTTAGAATTGCTTTAACATGTTTTCACCCCCTCGTCTTTGAGTGTAGTCAATTCCAATGCTGCAATAAAATGGTTTCGAATGGCTTTGACATGTTTTCAAAAATAAATGACCGACCGACCGCCTGGCTTTTCTTTGAATTAAAAAGAACCCGTGAACCGCAACATTAATTTCCCAACTGCCGAGTCGTTGAGGAGGGCGGGTCACGTGAGCCGAGCATCCGGGTTCTGTCATTGGTCATTCTCCAACATGGCGTCTTCAGGTGAGTGGCTGCGAGTGGCCGCGAGGACGGGGAAAAAAAAAAGATATGTCGGTGCAGACACGCCGCCCCAGGCTTCTTCCCCTCCCTGCCGCACGCGCGCACACCCAGCTCGACCCCGTCGGGACGCGGGGCGGCCGACGGGCGGTGTGCGGGGAGGGGAAGCGGCGGACGGGCGCCGTGTGGGCTGCGGTGCGTGTGCGGGAGAGCGGTAACCCGGGGAGGAGGGGAGGCCCGGCCTTTGCTGCACACTCCGCCTGATGCGGCTTGTCCGCCCCAGCCGCTGCGCGCATGCGCGGGAGGGGAGGGGGGCAGGCCCAAAGGAATAAACTTCCAATTTTTCAAAAATTGCTTCCAACCACGGAGCCACATTCTCTCTTTTTCTCTCTCTCCTCGCCCACCACTCTCTCGTCACGTTTGCACAGCGTGTGCTGGAAACTTCTACCCCCCCCATCCCATATGTGCCACAAACCTATCTCTACATTTCCCGGGGGGGGGGGTCTCAATTTTTTTCCCCACTGTGGGACCAGAAGCTTTCAATCAGACCTTGTGTACTTTTGGGGGGGGGGGACACCCTTTAACTGGGTCGTTCACTACGATATAATGGAAGTGCCCTTTTTTTTTTAGAAACCATGTTTGCAGCTACCATCTTTGACCCTGCTGTCTCGCTATTCTCATCGCAGGCCATTTTTGCTCCCTCAGCTACCCATCTGCAGCTACTGATGCGCTCCGTCACACCCTCGCGTCCCAACTCTGTCGCCCTTATCCCACCCCCGGATAAAATCTTTACTCTCCCACCATGGTCGTTCCCCCGCGCCCCCCCCCCCCAGGGTACGGCCCTTGTCCTCGCTCCCATAAGTTCAGGAGGCAGAGACTCAGAGGGTTAAATTATCAGGACAGAAAATTAAGGGGTGTTTAAAATGTTAAAGGGATTCTATAGGGTAGATACAGAGAAACAATTTCCTCTGGTAGGGAGTCAAGAATGAGGGGATGTGAGCTTAAAGTGCGAGCTAAGCCAGTTAGCAGGGAAATCCAGCACTTTTTCACACACATGGTCCTGGAAATCTGGAATTTCTCCCCTCCCCCTTCCATCATCATGCTCTGTCTGAGCTGAACTTATCCATGAGATCCACCTCCTGCTCCCTGAACCCTATTCCTACTAAACTGCTTACATATTGTAAACGGTTCTCTCTCCTTGGGTACATCCCCCTCCCTTTTAAATCTGCTGCCATCACACAGCTCCAGAAAAAAAACAACACTTGACCATTTTGTCCCTGCAAACTACTCCCCCAACCTCCAACCTCCTCCCCCAACCTCCAACCTCCCTCCAAAGGCCTTGAGATGTGTTTACACCACCCAAATCCATGCCCGTCTTTTCCGCAGCCCTATATTTGAATCTCCTCAATCAGGTTTCTGCCCATGCCACAACACTGAAATGGCCTTTAATCAAAGTCACCAATGACATTCTCTGTGACTGACCATTGTGTACCATTTTTCCTCATCTTTGACACAACTGACCACAACTCCCCCAACCTCCAACGCCTCTCTGTTCAGCTGAGTGAGACTGCCCTTGCCTGCTTCCACTATTTATGAAATAAAGTAGGAAATTATAGACCTATTAGACTAACGTCAGTTGTGGGAAAGGTACTCAAATCTGTTATTAGGGACTGAGAGACTGGACAAATATGAGCTGATCTGAGAGCCAGCGTGAATTTTTAAAGGGTAAGTCATGCCTAATGAACCCAGTTGAATTTTTTGAGGAGGTAACTAACAAGGTAGATGTGAGAGTGTCTATATGGACTTCCAGAAGCTATTTGACAAGCTTCCACATAAGGGACTGTAATAAAAATGAATCCATGGAATTGGAGGCAGCCTATTGGGTAGGAGGCAGGGAGATGGAGAGTAGGGATAATGGGTACCTATTCAAATTGGCAGGATATGATTAGTGGTGTCCCCCAGGGATCTGTACTGGTGTCGCAGCTTTTCACTATATTTTCTAAATGACTTGGATGAAGGAATACTGAGCCGTGTATCTAAGTTAGGTGGTACAGTAAATACTGTAGACGAGGAGCAGAAAGTTGCAACAGAACATTGATCGATTGAGTGGGAAATACTGGCAGATGGAGTTCAGTGTGGAAAATGTGAGATCATCCACTGGACCAAAGAAAGATAATCGCAGTATTTTCCAAATGGTGAGAAGCTAGGAACTGTGGATGAGCAAGAGATTTAGGGGCCCAAGCACAGAATCACAAAGGTCATGGATAGTTACAACAGACAATTGAAACAGCTCATGGAATGTTGGGCTTTATTCAAAGAAGGCTGATTAGATCACAATTGGAGCACTGCATTCCGTTCTGGGCATCACAACCTTAGGAAGGATATATTGACCTTGGAGGGGGTGCAGTGCAGATTCACCAGAATAATACCGGGGCTAAAAGGGTTAAATTATGAGGACAGGTTGCATAGACTAGGCTTGTATTCACTTGAGTATAGAAGATTACGGGTGACGTGTTTTAAGATGATTAAAGGATTTGATGGGATAGATAGAGAAACTATTTCCTCTGGTGGGAAAGTCCAGAACAAGGGGGCATAACCATAAAGTTAGAGCTAGGCTGTTGAGGGTGATAGCTGAAAGCAGTAGAACTCTCAAACTCTCTTCCCCCAAAAAGCAGTTGAGGCTGGGGGTCAATTGAACATTTCAAAACTGAGTAATTTTTCTGTTGGGCACGGGTATTAAGGGTTACTGAATCAAGGCGGGTAGATGGAGTTGAGATACAGATCAACTGTTAGCTCATTGAATGGCAGAACAGGCACGAGGGGCTGAATGGACTCCTCCTGTCCCGATGTTCTTGCCTATCCAGTTGTAGCCAGAGTCTCTCCTGCAGTGGCTGCTCTTCGTGCCAGCACAGAGTTACCTCTGGAGTTCCCCAAGGATCTATCCTTGCTCCCCCCGCCATTTCAAATCTACATGCTGCCCCTCTGTGACATCATCATTTATGATGACGACACCCAGCTCTACCTCACTACCACTTCTCTCGACCCCTGCACTGCCTGTGTTGTCACACTGCTTGTCCGACATGGACGAATTGCAATTTCTTCCAATTAAACATTAGGAAGACCAAAGCCATTATCTTCGGCCCCTGCCACACTCTCCATTCCCTCACCACTGATTCCATTCCCCCTCCCCCCTGCCCTGGCCACTGTAATTCTCATCCCTTCCTGGCATCGCCCTTCCCTTTGTAACTTCCTCCTGCCATAAGACACTCCCAAGAACTCTGCTTTCCTCCTAACTGTGGCCTCTTGTACATTCCCTACTCTCTTTGCCCCACCATTGGCATCTGTGGCTTCGCCCGTCTAGACCTGAAGCTCTGAAATTTCCTCCCTAAACCTCTGTGCCTCTACCTGCTCTTTCCTCCTTTAAGAGCCTCCTTAAAACCTACTTCTTTAACCAAGCTTCAGAGCACCCATCTTCCTTTCTCCACCTTTTGCTCAAAGTTAATTTAAAGAATTACATAGGATATACAGCACAGAAACAGGCCATTCGGCCCAACCAGTCCATGCCTCATATGCTTGTCTAGCCTCCCCTTAAATGCATCTATACGATTCACCTCAACCACTCCCTGTGGCAGTGAGTTCCACATTCTCACCACTCTCTGGGTAAAGAAGTTTCTTCTGAATTCCCCATTGGATTTCTTGGTGACTATCTTATATTGATGGCCTCTAGTTATGCTCTTCCCCACAAGTGGAAACATTCTGTATCCACTCTATCAAAACCTTTCATCATTTTAAAGTCGCAGGCAGGGAGGGAGGCAGTGAGGAGGGGAGGGAGGGAGGCAGGCTGAGAGGGAGGCAGGCAGGCAGTGAGAGAGACACACACATGGACGGAGGCAGGCAGAGAGGGAGGGAGCCGGACAGTCAAGCAGAAAGAGAGAGAGACAAACAGACTGAGGGGGACGGACGGGGGGAGGTGGGGGAGGGAGCCGGGAGAACGGAGGGAGGCAGACAGGCGGGGAGGCAGACAGACTGGGAGGGAGGGAGACAGACAGATGAACGGAGGGAGGGAGGGGAACAGACAGATGGATGGAGGGAGGGAGACAGACACACGGAGGGAGGGAGGGAGACAGACACACGGAGGGAGGGAGGGAGACAGACGTTGCGAGATGCAGGGAGGGAGGCGGACAGGGAGCGAGCGAGAGACAAACAGACGGACAGTGAAGGAGGGAGACAGACACAGGCGGACAGGGAGGCAGGCAGACGAATGGATGGATGGATGGGGATGGAGGGAGACAGGCGGGCGGACGGGGAGGGAGATGGATGGACGGACGGACGGACGGACAGGGAGGGAGTCTGGGAGGGAGGGAGATGAACGGACGGACAGGGAGGGAGATGGATGGATGGACGGACAGGGAGGCAGGCGGACGGACGGGGAGGGAGGGAGACACGGACGGACCGGGAGGGAGGGAGAGACGGACGGACCGGGAGGGAGGGAGAGACGGACGGACCGGGAGGGAGGGAGAGACGGACGGACCGGGAGGGAGGGAGAGACGGACAGGGAGGGAGGGAGGGAGACACGGGCGGACAGGGAGGAAGGGAGACAAGGACGGGCGGACAGGGAGGAAGGGAGACAAGGATGGGCAGACAGGGAGGAAGGGAGACATGGACAGGGAGGAAGGGAGACACGGACGGACAGGGAGGAAGGGAGACACGGACAGGGAGGAAGGGAGACACGGACGGACAGGGAGGAAGGGAGACACGGACGGACGGGGAGGAAGGGAGACACGGATGGACGGGGAGGAAGGGAGACACGGATGGACGGGGAGGAAGGGAGACACGGATGGACGGGGAGGAAGGGAGACACGGATGGACGGGGAGGAAGGGAGACACGGACGGACGGGGAGGAAGGGAGACACGGACGGACGGGGAGGAAGGGAGACACGGACGGACGGGGAGGAAGGGAGACACGGACGGACGGGGAGGAAGGGAGACACGGACGGACGGGGAGGAAGGGAGACACGGACGGACGGGGAGGAAGGGAGACACGGACGGACGGGGAGGAAGGGAGACACGGACGGGGAGGAAGGGAGACACGGACGGGGAGGAAGGGAGACACGGACGGGGAGGAAGGGAGACGAGGAAGGGAGACACGGACGGACAAGGAGGGAGGGAGACACGGACAGACAGGGAGCGAGGGAGACACGGACGGACAGGGAGGGAGGGAGACACGGACGGACAGGGAGGGAGGGAGGGAGACACGGACGCGGACAGGGAGGGAGACACGGACGCGGACAGGGAGGGAGGGAGACACGGACGCGGACAGGGAGGGAGGGAGACACGGACGGACGGATAGGGAGGAAGGGAGACACGGACAGACAGGGAGCGAGGGAGACACGGACGGACGGATAGGGAGGAAGGGAGACACGGACAGACAGGGAGCGAGGGAGACACGGACTGACGGACAGGGAGCGAGGGAGACACGGACGGACGGATAGGGAGGAAGGGAGACACGGACAGACAGGGAGCGAGGGAGACACGGACGGACGGATAGGGAGGAAGGGAGACACGGACGGACAGGGAGCGAGGGAGACGCGGACAGGGAGCGAGGGAGACACGGACGCGGACAGGGAGGGAGGGAGACACGGACGGACAGGGAGGGAGGGAGACACGGACGGACAGGGAGGGAGGGAGACACGGACGGACAGGGAGCGAGGGAGACACGGACGGACGGACAGGGAGCGAGGGAGACACGGACGGACAGGGAGCGAGGGAGACAGGGACGGACGGACAGGGAGCGAGGGAGACAGGGACGGACGGACAGGGAGCGAGGGAGACAGGGACGGACGGACAGGGAGCGAGGGAGACACGGACGGACAGGGAGCGAGGGAGACACGGACGGACAGGGAGCGAGGGAGACACGGACGGACAGGGAGCGAGGGAGACACGGACGGACAGGGAGCGAGGGAGACACGGACGGACAGGGAGCGAGGGAGACACGGACAGAGAGGGAGCGAGGGAGACACGGACGGACAGGGAGCGAGGGAGACACGGACGGACAGGGAGGGAGGGAGACACGGACGGACAGGGAGGGAGGGAGACACGGACGGACAGGGAGGGAGGGAGACACGGACGGACAGGGAGGGAGGGAGACACGGACGGACAGGGAGGGAGGGAGACACGGACGGACAGGGAGGGAGGGAGACACGGACGGACAGGGAGGGAGGGAGACACGGACGGACAGGGAGGGAGGGAGACACGGACGGACGGAGAGGGAGGGAGACACGGACGGACAGGGAGGGAGGGAGACACGGACGGACAGGGAGGGAGGGAGACACGGACGGACAGGGAGGGAGGGAGACACGGACGGACAGGGAGGGAGGGAGACACGGACGGACAGGGAGGGAGGGAGACACGGACGGACAGGGAGGGAGGGAGACACGGACGGACAGGGAGCGAGGGAGACACGGACGGAGAGGGAGGGAGGGAGACACGGACGGACGGAGAGGGAGGGAGGGAGACACGGACGGACAGGGAGGGAGGGAGGGAGACACGGACGGACAGGGAGGAAGGGAGGGAGACACGGACGGACGGACAGGGAGGAAGGGAGGGAGACACGGACGGACAGGGAGGAAGGGAGGGAGACACGGGAAGGGAGGGAGACACGGACGCGGACAGGGAGGGAGGTAGACACGGACGGACAGGGAGCGAGGGAGACACGGACGGACAGTCGGGGATGAAGGGAGACACGGACGGACGGACAGGGAGGAAGGGAGGGAGACACGGACGGACAGGGAAGAAGGGAGGGAGACACGGACGGACAGGGAGGAAGGGAGGGAGACACGAGAAGGGAGGGAGACACGGACGCGGACAGGGAGGGAGGGAGACACGGACGGACAGGGAGGGAAGGAGACACGGACGGGGAGGGAGGGAGACACGGACGGACAGGGAGGGAGGGAGACACGGACGGACAGGGAGCGAGGGAGACACGGACGGACAGTCGGGGATGAAGGGAGACACGGACGGACGGACAGGGAGGAAGGGAGGGAGACACGAGAAGGGAGGGAGACACGGGAAGGGAGGGAGACACGGACGCGGACAGGGAGGGAGGTAGACACGGACGGACAGGGAGCGAGGGAGACACGGACGGACAGTCGGGGATGAAGGGAGACACGGACGGACGGACAGGGAGGAAGGGAGGGAGACACGGACGGACAGGGAGGAAGGGAGGGAGACACGAGAAGGGAGGGAGACACGGGAAGGGAGGGAGACACGGACGCGGACAGGGAGGGAGGTAGACACGGACGGACAGGGAGCGAGGGAGACACGGACGGACAGTCGGGGATGAAGGGAGACACGGACGGACGGACAGGGAGGAAGGGAGGGAGACACGGACGGACAGGGAAGAAGGGAGGGAGACACGGACGGACAGGGAGGAAGGGAGGGAGACACGAGAAGGGAGGGAGACACGGACGCGGACAGGGAGGGAGGGAGACACGGACGGACAGGGAGGGAAGGAGACACGGACGGGGAGGGAGGGAGACACGGACGGACAGGGAGGGAGGGAGACACGGACGGACAGTCGGGGATGAAGGGAGACACGGACGGACAGGGAGGGAGACACGGACGGACGGACGGACAGGGAGAAAGGGAGGGAGACACGGACGGACAGGGAGGGAGGGAGACACGGACGGACAGGGAGGGAGGGAGACACGGACGGACAGGGAGGGAGGGAGACACGGACGGACAGGGAGGGAGGGAGACACGGACGGACAGGGAGGGAGACACGGACAGACGGACAGGGAGAAAGGGAGGGAGGCACGGACGGACAGGGAGGGAGGGAGACACGGACGGACAGGGAAGGAGGGAGACACGGACGGACAGTCGGGGATGAAGGGAGACACGGACGGACAGGGAGGGAGACACGGACGGACAGGGAGGAAGGGAGGGAGACACGGACGGACAGGGAGGAAGGGAGGGAGACACGGAAATGGATGGAGACACGGACGGACAGGGAGGGAAGGAGACACGGACGGGGAGGGAGGGAGACACGGACGGACAGTCGGGGATGAAGGGAGACACGGACGGACAGGGAGGGAGGGACGGACAGGGAGGAAGGGAGGGAGGGACGGACAGGGAGGAAGGGAGGGAGACGCGGACGGACAGGGAGGGAGGGAGACACGGACGGACAGGGAGCGAGGGAGACACGGACGGACAGGGAGGGAGGTAGACACGGACGGAGGGAGGGAGACGGACGGACAGGGAGGGAGGGAGACACGGACGGACAGGGAGGGAGGGAGACACGGACGGACGGACAGGGAGCGAGGGAGACACGGACGGACAGGGAGGGAGGGAGACACGGACGGACAGGGAGGGAGGGAGACACGGACGGACAGGGAGGGAGGGAGACACGGACGGACAGGGAGGGAGGGAGACACGGACGGACAGGGAGGGAGGGAGACACGGACGGACAGGGAGGGAGGGAGACACGGACGGACAGGGAGGGAGGGAGACACGGACGGACGGACAGGGAGCGAGGGAGACACGGACGGACGGACAGGGAGCGAGGGAGACACGGACGGACGGACAGGGAGCGAGGGAGACACGGACGGACAGGGAGGGAGGGAGAAACGGACGGACGGACAGGGAGGGAGGGAGACACGGACGGACAGGGAGGGAGGGAGACACGGACGGACAGTCGGGGATGAAGGGAGACACGGACGGACAGGGAGCGAGGGAGACACGGACGGACAGGGAGGGAGGGAGACACGGACGGACAGGGAGGGAGGGAGACACGGACGGACAGGGAGCGAGGGAGACACGGACGGACAGGGAGCGAGGGAGACACGGACGGACAGGGATGGAGGGAGACACGGAGGGAGGGAGACACGGACGGACAGGGAGGGAGGGAGACACGGACGGACAGGGAGGGAGGGAGACACGGACGGACAGGGAGGGAGGGAGACACGGACGGACAGGGAGGGAGGGAGACACGGACGGACAGGGAGGGAGGGAGACACGGACGGACAGGGAGCGAGGGAGACACGGACGGACGGAGAGGGAGGGAGGGAGGGAGGGAGACACGGACGGACAGGGAGGGAGGGAGACACGGACGGACAGTCGGGGATGAACGGAGACACGGACGGACGGACAGGGAGGGAGGAAGGGAGGGAGGGACGGACAGGGAGGAAGGGAGGGAGACACGGACGGACAGGGAGCGAGGGAGACACGGACAGACAGGGAGGGAGGGAGACACGGACGGACGGACAGGGAGGGAGACACTGACGGACAGCGAGGAAGGGAGGGAGACACGGGAAGGGAGGGAGACACGGACGCGGACAGGGAGGGAGGGAGACACGGACGGACAGGGAGCGAGGGAGACACGGACGGACAGTCGGGGATGAAGGGAGACACGGACGGACGGACAGGGAGGAAGGGAGGGAGACACGGACGGACAGGGAGGAAGGGAGGGAGACACGGACGCGGACAGGGAGGGAGGGAGGGAGACACGGACGGACAGGGAGGAAGGGAGGGAGACACGGACGGACAGTCGGGGATGAAGGGAGACACGGACGGACAGGGAGGGAGACACGGACGGACAGGGAGGAAGGGAGGGAGACACGGACGGACAGGGAGGAAGGGAGGGAGACACGGGAAGGGAGGGAGACATGGACGCGGACAGGGAGGGAGGGAGACACGGACGAACAGGGAGGGAAGGAGACACGGACGGAGGGAGGGAGGGAGACACGGACGGAGGGAGGGAGGGAGACACGGACGGAGGGAGGGAGACACGGACGGACAGGGAGGGAGGGAGACACGGACGGACAGTCGGGGATGAAGGGAGACACGGACGGACAGGGAGGGAGACACGGACGGACAGGGAGGAAGGGAGGGAGGGACGGACAGGGAGGAAGGGAGGGAGGGACGGACAGGGAGGAATGGAGGGAGGGACGGACAAGGAGGAAGGGAGGGAGACACGGACAGGGAGGAAGGGAGGGAGACACGGACGCGGACAGGGAGGGAGGGAGGGAGACACGGACGGAGGGAGGGAGACACGGACGGACAGGGAGGGAGGGAGACACGGACGGACAGTCGGGGATGAAGGGAGACACGGACGGACAGGGAGGGAGACACGGACGGACAGGGAGGAAGGGAGGGAGGGACGGACAGGGAGGAAGGGAGGGAGGGAGGGACGGACAGGGAGGGAGGGAGGGAGGGAGACACGGACGCGGACAGGGAGGAAGGGAGGGAGACACGGACGCGGACAGGGAGGGAGGGAGACACGGACGGACGAACAGGGAGGGAGGGAGAGACGGACGGGGAGGGAGGGAGACACGGACGGTCAGGGAGGGAGGGAGACACGGACGGACAGGGAGGGAGGGAGACACGGACGGTCAGGGAGGGAGGGAGACACGGACGGACAGGGAGGGAGGGAGACACGGACGGTCAGGGAGGGAGGGAGACACGGACGGTCAGGGAGGGAGGGAGACACGGACGGTCAGGGAGGGAGGGAGACACGGACGGTCAGGGAGGGAGGGAGACATGGACGGACAGTCAGGGAGGGAGGGAGGGAGGGAGACACAGGTGGACGGACAGTCGGGGAGGGAGGGAGACACGGACGGACAGGGCGGGAGACACGGACGGGTTGGGAGACACGGACGGACGGGTTGGGAGACACGGACGGAAGGGGAGGGAGACACGGGCGGACGGGGAGAGAAGGAGGGAGACACGGACGGACAGACAGGGAGGGAGCGAGATACAGGCGGACGGTCAGGGAGGGAGTGAGACACGGACGGACGGTCAGGGAGGGAGGGAGACACAGGCGGACGGACAGGGAGGGAGGGAGACACAGGCGGACGGTCAGGGAGGGAGGGAGACACGGACGGACAGGGAGGGAGGGAGACACAGGCGGACGGTCAGGGAGGGAGGGAGACACAGGCGGACGGTCAGGGAGGGAGGGAGACACGGACGGACAGGGAGGGAGGGAGACACAGGCGGACGGTCAGGGAGGGAGGGAGACTGGGTGAGAGAGGGGGAGGGAGGGAGACACAGGCGGACAGGGATGGGGGGAGGGAGACACAGACGGACGGTCGGGGAGGGAGGGAGATGGACGGACAGGAAGGGAGGGAGACACACAGACGGACTGGGAGGGAGGGAGGCAGACGGATGGAAGGACAAGGAGGGAGACAGACAAACAGGCGGACGGAAGGACAGGGAGGGAGATAGATGGACGGATGGACAGGGAATGGAGGGAGACACACACAGACAGACAGAGAGGGAGAGAGACATTTGGTCACCCCTTAGCCTTTTTTCAAGAGAAAAGAGACCCAGCTTGTTCATACCTCGCATTTCTGGTATCATCCTTGTAAATCCTATCTGCACCCTCTCCAGTGACTCTATATCCTTTTTATAATATGGTGACCAGAACTGTACACAGTACTCCCAAGTGTGGTCTAACCAAGGTTCGATACAGGTTTAGCATAACTTTTCAATTCTATATCTCTAGAAAGAAACCCTAGTGCTTGGTTTGCTTTTTTTATGGCCTTGCTAACCTGTGTCGCAACCTTTAGCGATGTGTGTATTTGTACTCCGAGATCCCTTTGTTCCTCTCCCCCACTCAGACTCACACCCTCCCAGTAATAAGTGTCCTCCCTATTCTTCCTACCAAAAGTCTGATTCCGCTCCTGTGAATCGCCTTAGGATGTTTTCCTACGTTACAGACATCATATATATACAAGTTACATGTATAAAGAAACACCATAAGTTTGATTATTAAATCCTGCATCTGGCTTCTTTAACATCATCTAGATTGAAAACCAAAAGCTTCAAATGAATTTTTAGTGGACATTTCTTTTGAGTATTGCTGATGAAACAGAGACTTCAAAATTTTAATGTTATTAAACAGGTGCATGTCTGTGGAACTGTTCATTTTCCAGAGACATAACACTAGGGGAAAATATTATTCCCGCTCAATCACAGTAACGGCAATATGATTAAAAGTGATTTTAAAATGATGACAATGGGACGGGGTAGTAGTCGACTGTTTCCTGTCGTTGAGTCAAGAATGAGGGGCCACAGGTACAAGATTAAATGTGAGAGATTCAGAACAGAGGGCGGGAGAAAGTTCTCCACACGCAGAGAGTTGAGTCTGCGCAATTCACTTCCAGGGTTCGTGGTTGAAGCAGAAACGATGTCAACATTCAAGATGGGATTGGCGAGGTGGGTTGAGGAAAAGGAGTTGAAGGGTTATGGGAATAGGGTGGGTAAATGTGAGTTATAGAATTGTTTGCGTGCAGCTTAAATGCTGCCGCAGATTGGTTGGGCTGAATGGCCTGTTCCCGTGGTGTAATTCTGTGTAAGACTGGAATTAGAATCTAGTGATGTAGTACAACATTTCATATTTGCTTTTCTAACCCAGGTATTCCTGTAAAGAGTATGTGAGCGAGTGAGATTGATTTCTCAGTATACTACAAATCCCAATGGTACACGTATAATACATTCTGTTAAAGTATGTTGAGAACAGTTGTTTAGCCAAATTCTGGCTCTTTAAACTGCCCCCTTGGAATTTTGCCACAGAGAACTCCATTTTGAATCTTCTGGGAGTTTGTACTTTGTGACATTTGGATCTTGTAGACTGGACTTTGATCTGCCTTAATTTATATTGCCTGCCTAAGAATTTAAATCGGGAGGCAGATTCTACTTGTGGTAATCCTAAATGCTGTATTAATGCCCATCAATTGCCTCTTGTTAGTCTGTTTTTATAATTTAACACTGCTGGTTGTTGGAACTCATCCAGGAGCAGACATTTTATGTAGTTCCCCAGTGTTCTGTCATAGGGTTCTGCTGCACTGACATGAGTGAGCACTCCCCATTTGTCACATCACTGGAGCAGAACTCAGTGACAACAGGTCAGGGGGAGTTCTATACAAAATGTCTGCTCCAAAGAATGTCTGGAACAAACTGTTTTTAAAGTATCAAACACTGATAAGTTTGTATCTCTTTGTAACATTTTAGATTTTTGTGACCGTTCAGTAGGATACATTTTTTCATGACAGGATTGAACTTAAGTGCGACCTTTATCCAAACTTTATACACAGTCTCCTCCTTAGCATATAAGACAACAGTAAGTCTTGTATATAGTCCATTATCAAGTATGTTCTGTGGATTTCTGGTACTGAGTTTGGCTGTGGGTTAAAGATGAGTTTCAGCTCAACAGGATTTCTCCAGCAGTGCACGAGAAAGAGTATACTTTTCTGTTTCTCATTAATTTTACTATAGCTGGTGGGCTGTTATATATTAGTGCACAATGAACTACACAGCAGTGATGAGTTTTCAGGGTAATATCTTACGATGCTCGGTTTCCATCCTGCCACTGTACTGAAACGGAAAAGTCACGAGACATCCTGTGACTATGACCGTGGTTCATTTTTACTCCTTGACCTTTCTGCAGCTTTTGATGTGGTCAACCACACCATCCTCCTCCACTCCCTCTTCTCCATTGTCCAGCTCAGTGGGACTGCCTCACTTGGTTCCACACTGGCCTATCCAATCGTAGCCTGACCCTCTCCATCAATGGCTTCTCTTCCTCATCTACATTCTGCCCATTGACGACGACATCCGGAGACATGGGATCAGCTTCCACATGTACACTGACAACACCCAACTCTACGTCCCCACCACTTCTTTCGACCCCTCCACTGCCTCGGTATTGTCGGACTTGCTTGTTCAGTTTTCACCACAAACTCTGTACCTTTGCCATCGATTCCATCCCCCTCCCTGGCTGCTCTCTCGGGTTGAACCAGACTGTTTGCAACCTTGCTGTCCTATTGACCTTGAGCTGAGCCACCGACCCCATATCCTCTCCATCACAAAGATCGGCTACTTCTCATTCTGTAATATCACCCACCTCTGCTGAAACCCTCATCTGTGCATTTGTCACATCCAGACTTGCCTATTCCAAAGTTCTCCTGGCTAGCCTGTGATCCTCCACCCACTGTAAAGTTTTAGCTCATCCCAACCCCTGCTGCCCATACATTATCCCGCACCAAGTCCTGCTCACCCATCACCCTGTCCTCGCTGATCTGCATTGGCTCTCGGTCCACCAACACCTGATTTAAAATTTTCGTCCTTGTGGTGTTTAAATCCCCTCTTGGCCTTGCCCACCTCTGTAGCCTCCATCTCGACAACGCCCCCACCATTGGTGGCCGTGCCATCCGCCATTGCCATTCTCTGGAAATCCTCCCTAATTCCATCTGCCTCTTTCGCTTCCTTGAACCCTTCCCCCCACCCCCCTTAAAACTGACCAGAATTTTGGTCACCCCTCATATCTCCTCCTTTGACTCAGCGTCCATTTGTGTCTGATTATGCTTCTGTGAAGCATCTTGGGATGTTTTTGTACATTAAACGTAATATATCAATGCAAGTTACTGTTGATAAATGTTAATCCTATTGTATATTTTCTAACTTTTTATTCCTAACTATTAAAAGTTTTGCATGCTTACAAATTTTTAGTTATGGCTATCTTCAATTCCTCCAAAGAGTAGTCTTCAAATGGTAAGTGTTAAAAGGGTAGAAAATTGATGTGATTCTATCATGTTCATTTTAAGCATTCCTGAACCATCTTTTAAAAACGAACACCGGATTAAATTCCATTGTTTTAGACAGAACTAATGGTATTTTAGCAGTAAATTTAGAAGATCCCATCTCTATTTTGCATGTTGCATCGTATTTTTTAATGCCTTATTTTGAAAATCATGTAATATGGCCTACACAAAACATTGCTTTTCTTCAGAGATGAACCTGAATGGCTAAAGTAGATGTTGTTTAAACTGTAACTGGTTCATGAAGTGGGTCGGTAAATTGTGCTTCTGGTTCACCATTATATTTGGTGCAGCCAGAATAGGTAGAATTGAGAAAATCTTGCGTCTTGCAGCAAATGCGAATTGGTGAAAGCCACTATGTGACTAGGCGATTGAATCCACATGATTCTGTTGGCTGAGAGCGCTGACGGGACATTGAAAACCTGCATTCCTGGAACAAATTCAAATGTCTGAGCTGTACGGGTATCGACATCGATTTATTAATTGTTACAGTTAATGTTTGAGAGCCTTGTGCTGATCCACAGTCAGTTATGTTTGATTCCCAGCACCAAATTCATTGAACATTTTATAATGCGAGTATTTTGCCAGATTTGCTGTAAGATTCAAGACTGGCGGAAATAGGTTTATTTCTGACTTCTAATATGTATATGTCTCTTCTGATCTGCGTTGACAATTGGGAACGTGTTGCGTATAAGATGGTCTATGTTTTATATCTTGAGTAATCATAACACAAACTAAATCTTAATTTGTGGTTTTTAAGCTACTTTCCCAACTAATGAAGCTTTTCAGCAATCTTCTATATTATAATGCCTTCCAATTGAAATCCTGTCGTAACAGGCCCTTTTAAATTGTGAGTATGCAATTTTGGAGGTTATAGAACTCTTGTGATTGTGCTTACTCTGATGGGATTGCCACAGTTCCAAGCAGCAAAAGAGTCACAAGTGATGTAAAACTGGAGAGCTGCCACGGCAGCCATTTTCTACAGGGGCACCTCAATTAGAAAGCAATCAATAAAATGATAATACAGAATTCTTTTCAACAGCTCATCTAAACTACACTAATATAGATTGATAGGTGATTTATTTTATATTTGATAGCCATCATTTATTAATACATTTATATAATGTAGTTGGTTATGGCAAGGAAGCAGGTAACAGCAAATATTTCTTTAGATTGTGACCAGACATATGTATACTTTTACAGATATGGAGTGCTCGTGCAAAGCTGTGAGCTGATTAATTATGACTTAATACGTCATGCGCTCGTGACCTCTAATACCTCATCTAATAGCAAAAAGTCATGTTCCACTGTAGTTTCTCAGCTCGACAAATTTGCAGTAATTTTCATTTTTACAGAAATGACCAAGTTCTTGATAATTGTTGCTTTAAGATATAGGTTGTTCAATATAATTGTATAAGTGGCGAACGCAATGCAGATATTCTCTTTCAGAAGAGGTTGCAGAATCCAAAAAGTGTGTCTTGACATCTCACTTGGAGGTTCCCAAACCTTTTTTTGCTGAGGGTTGTGGGGCTGGAGGAGGTTATGGAGATGGGGCGAGGCAGGACCTTGGAGCGATTTGAGCCCGAGGATAAGAATTTTAGAATCAAGGCATTGGGGGACCGGGAGCCAATGTAGGTCAGTGTAGGGTAAAGATGTATCCAAATCCTTTTGTGCATTAGTTACTTCCCGACTTGGTCTATGTGGAGCTCTTGACTGTAGCACGGACGGAATGTGTTGAGAATTAGAATGACGGCACAGTTAAACATGGCCCGTTAAAATCTAGAAAGAACAGGAAGAAAATCTAGCTCAATAACCCCCTCCAATAAAAAGAGGAGGGGGAAGCCTTGAAAATCTGGGTGCGATCGATCGGGAGCTGCATTTTGTTTGACTTGCCAACAGTACATTTTTTCTTGTGCTCAGTGCTGCAACTCTGCAGAGGGTGGTTAGCGATTTGTGGTGAATGTGTTTTACATGCTGCACTGAAAGGGTTACAAGGCACTCGTGGGAAGCATGACCAAGCAGGTTCACTATTTGGCAGGCTGTGATCCAGACGAGGCCTAGGCAGTGTGCAGCCCCAATGTGCTTTCATTTGCCATTTGCTCACTCGCATTGTAATTTTGAGTCGCAGCTAACTGTAAAAGCTAAAGCTTGATGTTGGCACTTTACTCCGGAGTGAGGAGCCAGTTTTCTTTACTGTAGATAAGCTCGTGCTTGAGGCCTACCCAGCCTGCAATCTCTCTCTCGAAGCAGTGACCTCGTGCTTCTGGTGATTGTTGGGAACTGTAACTGTCGCTGACATGTTGCAACCTTTCTAGATTACTTTTTTTTTCTATCAATCTGTTGTTTAAAAAATGACATTTTTTAAATCAGCGACATTGATTGTGACCAAATATGCACTGGTTCACAATCACTGTTATTTACAATGGCCAAAGAAACTGCCTGGGTAAATTTATTTTAAAAATTAAATAAAAGATTAAGGTGTCCTAAACTAACCATACTATTAAGCTTTTGGTCATGAAATTCTTCTAGTAATTTGCATCTAAACTGCACAAGCTGCATTGCATCGGCTGGGAGGGAGAAAATGGGTTACATCGTCCGCTCATTGAAAAGATCTGGCTTTGTTCTTGATCATTTTTGAAATCATTCAAAAATGTAACCGAATCCGACATTGGGACTAAAATATCTTGAGCCACAATCCAATTTTTGGTGTGCAGTGTTGCACCACCTCAGCTGCAAGCACCACGTGTACACCGTGGGCTGGTTTTGTGGCAGAACTGATGGCAGACCGGGTTTTTCCTTCCTCCCATCCATTTTGAACCAAAATCTTACTTGCTGAATCCTCTGTCTCCCATTTATTTCCTGATCTGTTCTGAATTATGGTGCACTGACCCTCCCCTCCCTCTGCACGTGTGCGATGAATTAACTCAACTTGACGCGGGATAATTGAAACGGTGGGTTTCTCAGCGGCTTTTGATAGCACAAAGAGGGAGGTAGCAAGGCAGTGTGATTTTTGTAAGTGTTCCACGTGCAGCCTCCAATCGAGAAGTCAGCCTGGTGGCGCTTTCTGTCCAAGTTTGCGTTCGGACCATGCCGCTTGAGCAAGTTACTGCAGGTCTGCTCGTACCTGTGGAGAGGAAACTGACGTCCTCGTGCAGCAATGCACCTGTATGAGGGGAAATGAGCATTTAGTATCCCCAGTGAGGGAATCCAGCCAAACTCAGACAGCTATACTTGGTGTACCCTGTGGGTTCAATACATACCACGCCCGATTTACACAGTTGGATCTCTGTGACTAGAGGTCTTTTGCTTCCGAAGTGGCTTTTAAAATGGTTGCCTGGTTTTAAACCTGTGGTCGAGGCAGAAACAGACTTTTTTCCGAGAAAAGTGTAGTGGGTGGGGGGGGGGGGGGGAGGGGAGAATGATTCTCGTTTTCCTCTGCATGTGGGGAGGAAGGACAGGGTAATTCTCTTCTCTCTGTTCACTTGTGCATTTTCCTGGATTACTCTGTGGCTGCAGACCTACATTCACTGACAATATTACATTACTTGCATGATTTTCATAATTTCTCTGCTCCTGTAAAGAAAGTGATTTTCGGGAAGGAGAAAATGAGGACTACGAGTGTACAATGCACGCCATTGAGAATACGAAGTACAATACATATTGTGTGTGTAGGTTTTTAACGCAGATCTCCCGTGGTGCAAATCATGGTAAGTCACAGAATATGCAGTTTTAGGAGAGGGTCATGCCATCTAATGCACAGTGTATTTATGTTGTGCCTGTCCCTTTAATGTCACAAGGTCTATTTGCAGTAACATCCTGTGATCATTCAGAAACGAATTGAGCTTCCGGTCGCCTGTCACTTTAATTCTCCACTCCACTCCCACTCTGATATCTCCATCCTCGGACTCCTACACTGTTCCAACGAAGCTCAACGCAAGCTCGAGGAACAGCACCTCATCTTTTGTTTAGGCACTTTACAGCCTTCTGGACTCGACATCGAGTTCAACAATTTCAGTGTGTAACCTCTGGCCATCTTTGGCTCCCATTCTCCGCCCCTCTCCCCTTATGTTTTTTTTTCTTTTTTCCCCTATATTTTTTTTGTCATTACTACGCCATTCACACCCTATCCAGATTAACCTTTTTCTAACCTCTGTCATTACCATTTCAATTCGGCCCATCATCCCTTTTGTCGCTCTCATCTCTCCTGTCTTCCACCCTATCACAGACCTTCCCTTTTGTTCTTTCCTCCCCTCTCCTTTCAGTGCTGAAGAATGTGCCTCTTTTCGAACATTCGGCAGTTCTGACGAAGGGTCATCAACCTGAAACATTAACTCTGTTTCTCTCTCCACAGATGCTGCCTGACCTGCTGAGATTTCCAGCATTCTCTATTTTTATTTCAGATTCCAGCATCCGCAGTATTTTGCTTTTGTGATCTCGCGAATATGCTTTGGGCAACTTTCTGTTGCTGAGGAAATTTCTATGGGTTGAAAATTACTAATTTGCTATCTCTCCAGTACTCTTGCATCTGTAGGTCACGTTCGATTTTCAGAATTTTCTTATGATTCTATAACCCTGCTGGATGTCTTTTTCTCTCAACCATTCTCAATGATTACGTACTTTTTTTAAAATCCAGAGGGAGCAGTTTAAATTTACTATTCCTCTGGTTGTTGTGCCCATATCAGCTGTGGCTCAGTGGGCAGCACACTCGCCTCTGAGTCAGAAGGTTGTGGGTTCAAGTCCTGCTCCAGGGACCCGAGCACACAAATCTAGGCTGACACAGTGCAGAACTGAGGGAGTGCTGCACTGTCGGTGGTGCCATCTTTCAGATGAGACATTAAACCGAGGCCCCATCTGCGCTCTCAAGTGGACGTAAAAGATCCCATGGCACTATTTTGAAGAAGAGCAGGGGAGTTCTCCCCAGTGTCCTGGGGCCAATATTTATCCCTCAATCAACATAACAAAAACAGATTATCCGGTCATGATCACATTGCTGTTTGTGGGAGCTTGCTGTGCGCAAGTTGGCTGCCGAATTTCCCACATTACAACAGTGACTGCACTCCAAAAGTACTTCATTGGCTGTAAAGTGCTTGGAGAAGTCCGGTGGTCATGAAAGGTGCTATATAAATGCAAGTCTTTTGGGGTTTTTTGTTCATAATTTGAGGTACTGGAGCCCTGGCGTAAGCAAACATCTATCTGGTTGCGATGAATATAGCCCTCTGCATACATCTAAAAAAATTTGGGGGGGAAGGAGAATCATCGTTTCAATGAATAAACAGTCAACTTCCTTGATAGTATATTAGTGTTGGTACTGAGTTTTTAAAACACTCAATTCTATCTCCCAATGTATAGGGAAGAAGAAGCAGAAAAAGGGAAAGACCTTTACCCTGACTGATTTTCTGGCAGAGGATGGTGGTGGGTCTACCCCAATCTACATCCCCTCAAAGCCTGTAAGCTGGGCAGATGAGACTGATGACTTGGATAGTGAAGGTAAGATGATCTGTTGACGCTCAACAAATGTAATTCATAACCTATAACATATAATATTTGTCTTGTGTGATGCAGCAGCGGATTGAAAAATGCATGGAGTAGTATCTGTTTTATTCAGATTTTTTTTCTCCCCTTGAAGTTGCTGGGTGCTGCTCCACAGTCACTAGCAACTCTGCAATACCTCACCAAAATGACCTTTTTAAATAATGAGTGTGTCATGTTTTTGGGTTCTTGTGTTCAATCTTTTCTCTGCTTCAGTGTCACTGATGCCTCCTATGAACAGATCTTGCATCTCTACAATGTGCTTTTTTTTTCTGCCCAGGGATGCTAACAGAGAACCCGTACTCTTTACACAGGCTCCTGAAGTTTCATGTGCTGCCACGTGAAGCTCCTCTTTTTGAAAGCTGGACTGAATGTATGCTATATGGGGCCGAGATTCATGCTCTGAACCAACCCAAAATTGGTACATGGACAGTACACAGTAAAAAAATTATAAATCACAAACATTCTTCTTCTCGATGCCTCAAATAATAATGATGCATTTCACTTGCTCGCTGTACAAAGACGAAACACAAGCTCACTTGTGCTGTGAAACATGCAACATCAAACTGGCCTAGTTTCTCTGCAGGCCGGCACAGTCTTAAACACACAGCCTTTTTGAATGGCCTGTCGACTGCTTAGGAGACTCACCGTTAGCATAAAATCAGAACAATGTCATCATTCAAGACCCTTTGAAGATATAGTGAAGCTAGAGTATATCTTAATAAATTCGTAGTTAATCTTTGGCAGTAGCTTATGGTGTTTGCCCTGAATGTGAGATCTGCAGCCGTTTAACTCCACACCTCAGACTCCCTATTGTGTTTTCCCTAAAGATTCACACCTTGTAAAGACAACCACAACCAGCCTGTCTAGTCTCCAAGGTCGTGACTTTTCCTTTGATAACCAACCTTTGTGACTGGGCTTTTCACCCCTCACATGCTGCTTCTAGCTATAAAGATTATAGGTTAAATATGCAAGTCAAAAATTCAATTTTTTGTCCTTTGAGGCTCAGCAAGCTATTCACCACAGTGAGCGTTATGGCACCGCCAGACTCTGTTCTTGCCTGATGGCCATGCACTTTCCATCAATGAGCACGAGGTAGCTATTGGAAGTGGGAACTCTGGATGATTTTGCACCCCACCTCTCTCTTTTCTCCCCCCCCCCCCCCCCCAGTTTAAGGGTGCTTGAGGCTAATTGCCAGTTGCTGAAGTAGCTGAGATCAGCTAATTCAGCAGTCGAGGAATTGAACCATAGTCCAGGCATTATAGTGCTTCACCAGGAGCTGCCTGTACCCACCTGGTCTTTTGAAGGACCCTCGACGACTTGAAGGAAAAAGAAGAAAAAAATAGAGGTGGAGCAGAAGTACTTTCAGTGCAAG
The DNA here is from genome assembly GCF_044704955.1 of Pristiophorus japonicus. NCBI lineage: Eukaryota > Metazoa > Chordata > Chondrichthyes > Pristiophoridae > Pristiophorus > Pristiophorus japonicus. The sequence goes on along the minus strand of NW_027251729.1, from coordinate 3,702 downwards.
GTAGTGTATTTTACCCATTTATGTGTTCCACATAGTTTTTTTCTCATTAGGTGGCACAATGGTATGCCGGAGGCAACTGCAATAAGGACCAATATTTCACAAACTGTGATCCTAGTGTTTACTGGATTGCAGAAAGACCTGGTGCAATAGCAGACTTCCCATAGGCTAATGCATATTCCAAAAGTCTGATTCATCAGTGTTGGTTAACTCTGCTTTTGAACTTGTGTAGGCAAAGGACGTCTTTCCAGATGACACCACCATCTGGAAGAGGCTTGCACCGTGTAGGCAAAGTAGTGCTTGTGGCATTTTGTTGCAGATACTCCATGTGGGCTCTTCAGATTGATTCCGAAGGTTGAGCTCCACTTCCAACAACCTATGTGTTCCTGGCATAAATATAGCGCTTCCAGCTTAAGTGGCAAAAGCTCCTGCTCGTTTGAGAGGTGATGGCTCAGCTACATCTGTCTGATGTAAAGGGTGGTCTCTGCCATGGAAGACAAACGTAGGTCCCTTGCAGTCGGATTCAGGTGAATTTATAATGGGGAACAAGGAAATGGCAGACCAATTGAACAAATACTTTGGTTCTGTCTTCACGAAGGAGGACACAAATAACCTTCCGAAAGTTCTGGGGGACTGAGAGTCTAGTGAGAAGGAGGAACTGAAGGATATCCTTATTAGGCGGGAAATTGATGGGATTGAAAGCCGATAAATCCCCGGGACCTGATAGTCTGCATCCCAGAGTACTTAAGGAAGTGGCCCTAGAAATAGTGGATGCATTGGTGATCATTTTCCAACAGTCTATTGACTCTGGATCAGTTCCTATGGACTGGAGGGTAGCTAATGGAACACCACTTTTTTAAAAAGGAGGGAGAGAGAAAGCGGGTAATTACAGACCGGTTAGCCTGACGTCAGTAGTGGGGGAAATGTTGGAATCAATTACTAAGGATGAAATAGCAGCGCATTTGGAAAGCAGTGACAGGATCGGTCCAAGTCAGCATGGATTTATGAAGGGGAAATCATGCTTGACAAATCTTCTGGAATATTTTGTGGATGTAACTAGTAGAGTGGACAAGGGAGAACCAGTGGATGTGTATTTGGACTTTCAAAAGGCTTTTGACAAGGTCCCACACAAGAGATTGGTGTGCAAAATCAAAGCACATGGTATTGGGGGTAACATGCTGACGTGGATAGAGAACTGGTTGGCAGACAGGAAGCAGAGAGTCGGGATAAACTGGTCCTTTTCAGAATGGCAGGCAGTGACTAGTGGAGTGCCGCAGGGCTCAGTGCTGGGTCCCCAGCTCTTTACAATATACATCAATGATTTGGAAGAAGGAATTGAGTGTAATATCTCCAAGTTTGCAGATGACACTCAACTGGGTGGCGGTGTGAGCTGTGAGGGGGACACTAAGAGGCTGCAGGGTGACTTGGACAGGTTAGGTGAGTGGGCAAATGCATGGCAGATGCAGTATAATGTGGATAAACGTGAGGTTATCCACTTTTGGGGGCAAAAACGCGAAGACAGAATATAATCTGAATGGCGGCAGATTAGGAAAAGGGGAGGTGCAACGAGACCTGGGTGTCATGGTTCATCAGTCACTGAAAGTTGGCATACAGGTACAGCAGGCGGTGAAGAAGGCAAATGGTATGTTGGCCTTCATAGCTAGGGGATTTGAGTATAGGAGCAGGGGAGGTCTTACTGCAGTTGTACAGGGCCTTAGTGAGGCCTCACCTGGAATATTGTGTTCAGTTTTGGTCTCCTAATCTGAGGAAGGACGTTCTTGCTATTGAGGGAGTGCAGCGAAGGTTCAGCAGACTGATTCCAGGGATGGCTGGACTGTCATACGAGGAGAGACTGGATCAACTGGGCCTTTATACATTGGAGTTTAGAAGGATGAGAGGGGATCTCATAGAAACGTATAAGATTCTGACGGGACGGGACAGGTTGGATGCAGGAAGAATGTTCCCGATGTTGGGGAAGTCCAGAACCAGTGGACACAGTCTTAGGATAAGGGGTAGGCCATTTAGGACTGAGATGAGGAGAAACTTCTTCACTCAGAGAGTTGTTAACTTGTGGAATTCCCTGCTGCAGAGAGTTGTTGATACCAGTTCATTGGATATATTCAAGAGAGAGTTAGATATGGCCCTTATGGCTAAAGGGATTAAGGGGTATGGAGAGAAAGCAGGAAAGGGGTACTGAGGGAATGATCAGCCATTATCTTATTGAATGGTGGTGCAGGCTCGAAAGGCCGAATGGCCTACGCCTGCACCTAATTTCTATGTTTCTGTAAGCCATTATGTAAATTGTTCATCCTTTCCCCTTGTTTAAATAGCTGATGAATGAACGACTAACTGGGCAAAGATTTGAAAATTGCCAATAGGTCATTGAAAGTCTGATGTAAGCAAACCGAGTGTGTTGGGTGCTGCAAGAGCACTATGATGAAACAATCCAGGTGTCAATGCAGCCCTTTGTCACAAATGGCCATTGTTCCCAACTGCTGTGTGAAATATCACCAAAGCAAGCCTCAGTACAGCAGCTCTCAAACAAAGTCAGCATATCTTTTGTGGCTGTACGTATAGAGGAGATGAGGAAAGTCACCCCACGCTTCCGTGTGTTAGTCAGAGGAGGTATTCAAAGGCCTTTAAAAGCAGGTAAATGACATTTAGTTGATCTTGTTCACGCAGCCTCCTTAGTGATGAGACATAAGTGGTCTACACAGTCCTCGAGTAATAACCTGCTCAACTCAGCTGGGCTATTGGTATTGAGCAGAGACTGTAGATTTTTGCTTGACAAAGGAGGGATGGAAGATTAGAGGATGCATTTTGAGCATCTCCCAGCAATGTAGAGGCCTAGAAGTATCTCAACACCCTTCAGCTTGGGAGATGTGCTTGGTGGGACCTGGAGAATTGTTTGAAATGTAAAGTTTGAATGGAGATGTGCATATGCATTGTCAATTGAAAATATCCCTCCTCCCTCCTCTCTCCTTCCCTCCCTCCTCCTCTCTCCTCCCTCCCTCCCTCCTCTCTCCTCCCTCCCTCCTCTCTCCCTCCCTCCCTCCTCTCTCCCTCCCTCCCTCCTCTCTCCCTCCCTCCCTCCTCTCTCCCTCCTCCCTCCTCTCTCCTTCCCTCCCTCCCTCCCTCCCTCCCTCCTCTCTCCTTCCCTCCCTCCTCTCTCCTTCCTCCCTCCCTCCTCTCTCCTTCCCTCCCCCCTCCTCTCTCCTTTCCTCTCTCCTTCCCTCCCTCTCTCCTTCCCTCCCTCCCTCCTCTCTCCTTCCCCTCCCTCCCTCCTCTCTCCTTCCCTCCCTCCCTCCTCTCTCCTTCCCTCCCTCCCTCCTCTCTCCTTCCCTCCCTCCCTCCTCTCTCCTTCCCTCCCTCCCTCCTCTCTCCTTCCCTCCCTCCTCTCTCCTTCCCTCCCTCCTCTCTCCTTCCCTCCCTCCCTCCTCTCTCCTTCCCTCCCTCTCCTCTCTCCTTCCCTCCCTCCCTCCTCTCTCCTTCCCTCCCTCCCTCCTCTCTCCTTCCCTCCCTCCCTCCTCTCTCCTTCCCTCCCTCCCTCCTCTCTCCTTCCCTCCCTCCTCTCTCTCCTTCCCTCCCTCCCTCCTCCTCCTTCCCTCCCTCCCTCCTCTCTCCTTCCCTCCCTCCCTCCTCTCTCCTTTCCTCTCTCCTTCCCTCCTCTCTCCTTCCCTCCCTCCCTCCTCTCTCCTTCCTCCC
>NW_027251728.1:0-38163 GCF_044704955.1 Pristiophorus japonicus | reverse complement strand
GGTGTGAGGGGGCAGGGGGCAGGGGGTGAGGGGGCAGGGGATGAGGGGTGAGGGGGCAGGGGGTGAGGGGGCGGGGTGTGAGGGGTGAGGGGGCAGGGGGTGAGGGGCAGGGGGTGAGGGGGCGGGGTGTGAGGTGTGAGGGGGCAGGGGGTGAGGGGTGAGGGGGCAGGGGGTGAGGGGGCAGGGGGTGAGGGGTGAGGGGGCAGGGGGTGAGGGGCAGGGTGTGAGGGGTGAGGGGGCGGGGGGTGATGGGTGGGGGGTGAGGGGGCGGGGGGTGATGGGTGAGGGGTGAGGGGTGGGGGGTGAGGGGTGAGGGGGCGGGGGGTGATGGGTGGGGGGTGAGGGGTGATGGGTGGGGGGTGAGGGAGGCAGAGGGTGAGGGGTGAGGGGGCAAGCGGCGAGGGGCAGGATGTGAGGGGTGAGGGGGCGGGGGGTGAGGGGGCAGGGGGTGAGGGGTGAGGGGGCGGGGGGTGAGGGGGTAGGGGGTGAGGGGGTAGGGGGTGAGGGGTGAGGAGGTGTGGGGGCAGGGGGTGAGGGGTGAGGGGCGGGGGGTGAGGGGGCAGGGGGTGAGGGGTGAGGAGGTGAGGGGGGCAGGGGGCGAGGGGTGAGGGGGCAGGGGGTGAGGAGGGCAGGGGGTGAGGGGTGAGGGGGCGAGGGGGTGAGGGGTGAGGGGGTGAGGGGGTGGGGGTGATGGGTGGGGGGTGAGGGGTGATGGGGTGAGGGGGCGAGGGGCCAGGGGGTGAGGGGCAGGGTGTGAGGGTGAGGGGGCGGGGGGTGATGGGTGGGGGGGGTGAGGGGGCGGGAGGTGATGGGTGGGGGTGAGGGGGCAGTGGGTGAGGAAGGCAGGGGGTGAGGGGTGAGGGGGCAAGGGGCGAGGGGCAGGGTGTGAGGGGTGAGGGGGTGAGGGAGCGGGGGTGAGGGGGCAGGGGGTGAGGGGCGGGGGGTGAGGGGGCAGGGGGTGAGGAGGTGGGGGGGGCAGGGGGTGAGGGGTGAGAGGGCGGGGTGTGAGGGGGCAGGGGGCGAGGGGTGAGGGGGGCAGGGGGTGAGGGGGCGGGGGGTGAGGGGTCAGGGGGTGAGGGGGGCAGGGGGTGAGGGGGTGAGGGGGTGGGGGGTGAGGGGTGAGGGGGCGGGGGGTGAGGGGCAGGGGGTGAGGGGCAGGGTGTGAGGGGTGAGGGGGTGAGGGGGCAGGGTGTGAGGGGGCACTAGTTTAAGCTCCTGATCAAACATAATGCAATATATTAAATCCGTTCACTGCGAACAACTGTCCAACCACGAAGGGCCGGGTGTGAGGAATCGCTCTGACACATCTCCGCCCATCACTGGGGCATTCCGGCTCACACACTGACCTTCCATTTGGGTGAACTCCAGTGCCGCTGTATTCAATCCTTTCACTCGCTCCGCCTGCACTGAAATATCCGCTTCCAGCAGGCCATGTTTCTGGAGGAAATCCTCCACTTCCAACAAATGCTTCCCCAAATCTTTCCAACACAACAGAACCTGTTGACAAGACCCAAACAGCTCAAACAATGGATGTCTATAGCTCCATCTAACCCCGTTACTCTCCCGCCCTCCGACCCCACGTTACTCTCCCGCCCTCCGACCCCGCGTTACTCTCCCGCCCTCCGACCCCACGTTACTCTCCCGCCCTCCGACCCCGCGTTACTCTCCCGCCCTCCGACCCCACGTTACTCTCCCGCCCTCCGACCCCGCGTTACTCTCCCGCCCTCCGACCCCACGTTACTCTCCCGCCCTCTGACCCCGCGTTACTCTCCCGCCCTCCGACCCCGCGTTATTCTCCCACCCTCCGACCCCGCGTTACTCTCCCGCCCTCCGACCCCACGATATTCTCCCACCCTCCGACCCCGCGATATTCTCCCGCCCTCTGACCCCGCATTACTCTCCCGCCCTCCGACCCCGCATTACTCTCCCACCCTCTGACCCCGCATTACTCTCCCGCCCTCCGACCCCACGTTACTCTCCCGCCCTCTGACCCCACGTTACTCTCCCGCCCTCTGACCCCACGTTACTCTCCCGCCCTCTGACCCCACGTTACTCTCCCGCCCTCCGACCCTGCGTTACTCTCCCGCCCTCCGACCCCGCGTTACTCTCCCGCCTTCCGACCCCACCTTACTCTCCCTCCCTCCGACCCCGCGTTACTCTCCCACCCTCCGACCGTGTTAATATCCGGGGGCTGGAGGTGTGGGGATGGGGGTGAGGATAGGGAGGGGGGTTGGGGATTGGGGGATGTGGGTTGGGGATCGGGGGATGGGGTGTGGGGATGGGGCTTGGAGGGCTGGAGATGGGTGAATGGGGTGTGGTGATTGGGGGATGAGGTGGGGGGATGGGGTGTGAGGATCGGGGGATGTGGTGTGGGGATCGGGATCGGGGGTTGGGGGCTGGGGTGTGGGGGTTGGGGCTGGGGATGGGGTGTGGGGATCGGGGGATGGGTTGTGGGGATCGGGGGATGGGGTGTGAGGATCGGGGGATGGGGTGTGAGGATCGGGGGATGGGGTGTGGGGATCGGGGGCTGGGGTGTGGGGATCGGGGGATGGGGATCGGGGGATGGGGATCGGGGGATGGGGTGTGGGGATCGGGGGCTGGGGTGTGGGGATCGGGATCGGGGGATGGAGATCGGGGGTTGGGGGCTGGGGTGTGGGGATCGGGGGATGGGGTGTGGGGGTTGGGGGATGGGGATCGGGGGATGGGTGTGAGGATCAGGGGATGGGGTGTGAGGATCGGGGGATGGGGTGTGGGGATCGGGGGATGGGGTGTGGGGATCGGGGGATGGGGTGTGAGGATCGGGGGATGGGGTGTGGGGATCGGGGGATGGGGTGTGGGGATCGGGGGATGGGGTGTGGGGATCGGGGGATGGGGATCGGGGGATGGGGTGTGAGGATTGGGGGATGGGGTGTGGGGATCGGGGGATGGGGTGTGGGGATCGGGGAATGGGGTGTGGGGATCGGGGGCTGGGGTGTGGGGATCGGGGGCTGGGGTGTGCGGATCGGGGGTTGGGGACTGGGGTGTGGGGATCGGGGGCTGGGGATCGGGGGATGGGGTGTGGGGATCGGGGGCTGGGGTGTGGGGATTGGGGGCTGGGGTGTGGGGATTGGGGGATGGGGATCGGGGGCTGGGGTGTGGGGATCGGGGGATGGGGTGTGGGGATCGGGGGCTGGGGTGTGGGGGTTGGGGCTGGGGTGTGGGGATCGGGGGATGGGGTGTGGGGATCGGGGGCTGGGGTGTGGGGATCGGGGGATGGGGATCGGGGGATGGGGTATGGGGATCGGGTGATGGGGATCGGGGGTTGGGGAATGGGGATCGGGGGATGTGGTGTGGGGATCGGGGGATGGGGATCGGGGGTTGGGGGATGGGGATCGGGGGATGTGGTGTGGGGATCGGGGGTTGGGGGCTGGGGTGTGGGGATCGGGGGCTGGGTTGTGGGGATCGGGGGATGTGGTGTGGGGATCGGGGGATGGGGATCGGGGGTTGGGGGATGGGGATGTGGTGTGGGGATCGGGGGTTGGGGGCTGGGGTGTGGGGGTTGGGGTGTGGGGATCGGGGGATGGGGTGTGGGGATCGGGGGATGTGGTGTGTGGATCGGGGGATGGGGTGTGGGGGTTGGGGATCGGGGGCTGGGGTGTGGGGATTGGGGGCTGGGGTGTGAGGATCGGGGGATGGGGTGTGGGGATTGGGGGATGGGGTGTGGGGGTTGGGGGCTGGGGTGTGGGGATAGGGGGTTGGAGGATGGGGATCGGGGGATGGGGATCGGGGGTTGGGGGCTGGGGTGTGGGGGTTGGGGCTGGGGATGGGTGAATGGTGAGGGGGTGGGGTGTGGGGATCGGGGGATGGGGTGTGGGGGTTGGGGCTGGGGTGTGTGGGTTGGGGCTGGGGTGTGGGGATCGGGGGATGGGGATCGGGGGATGAGGTGTGGGGATCGGGGGATGGGGTGTGGGGGTTGGGGCTGGGGATGGGTGAATGGTGAGGGGGTGGGGTGTGGGGATCGGGGGATGGGGATCGGGTGCTGGGGTTGGGGATATGGGTGAGTGGTGAGGGGCTGGGGTGTGGGGTTTGGGGTTGGGGTGTGGGGATCGGGGGATGGGATGTGGGGATCGGGGGATGGGGATCGGGGGTTGGGGGCTGGGGGTTGGGTCTGGGGATGGGTGAGCGGTGAGGTGGGGGTGTGGGGATCGGGGGTTGGTGGCTGGGGTGTGAGGGTTGGGGCTGGGGATCGGGGGCTGGGGCTGGGGATGGGTGACTGGTGAGGGGGTGGGGTGGGGGTGTGGGGATCGGGGGATGGGGTGTGGGGATCGGGGGATGGGGTGTGGGGATCGGGGGATGGGGTGTGGGGATCGGGGGATGGGGTGTGGGGATCGGGGGATGGGGTGTGGGGATCGGGGCTGGGGATGGGTGAATAGTGAGGGGGTGGGGTGTGGATGTTGGGGCTGGGGATCGGGGGTTGGGGTTGGGTCTGGGGATGGGTGAGTGGTGAGGGGGTTGGGGCTGGGGATCGGGGGTTGGGGATCGGGGGCTGGGGTGTGGGGATCGGGGGATGGGGATTGGGGGTTGGGGCTGGGGATCGGGGGCTGGGGTGTGGGGATCGGGGGTTGGGGCTGGGGATGGGTGAGTGGTGAGGGGGTGGGGTGTGAGGATCGGGGGTGGGGTCTGGGGATGGGTGAGTGGTGAGGGGGTGGGGTGGGGGGGTTGGGGGATGGGGTGTGGGGGTTGGGGTTGGGTGTGGGGATGGGTGAGTGGTGAGGGGTGGGGTGTGAGGATCGGGGGTGGGGTCTGGGGATGGGTGAGTGGTGAGGTGGTGGGGTGTGGGGATCGGGGGCTGGGGTGTGGGGATCGGGGGATGGGGATCGGGGGTTGGGGGCTGGGGATCGGGGGTTGGGGCTGGGGATGGGTGAGTGGTGAGGGGGTGGGGTGGGGGGATCGGGGTTTGGGTCTGGGGATGGGTGAGTGGTGAGGGGTGGGGTGGGGGGGGTTGGGGGATGGGGTGGGGGGATCGGGGGTTGGGTCTGGGGATGGGTGAGTGGTGAGGGGTGGGGTGGGGGTGATGTGCCGTGCCCTCCTCACCTGCATCTCCTCCATCCAGTCGATCATGTGAACCATCTCCTGGAAGATTTTCTGCAGCTGGAGGTTGAACTCCAGCCTGTCCCTGCGAGCGCTCAGTGTCTCCTGCAGCAAACTCCACAGCCGCAGGATGTTGTCCTTCTGTGCGGAGATGCGTTTGATGTCGTAGTACCTCTCAGAGTCCAGCTCCAGAGCCAGCTCAGTGATCACCTGCACGCGCTCCTTGTAGGAGGACACGTCGGCCTCAATGGCATCATGTTTCTTCATCGCAGCCTCCACGGCAGGAAGATCGTAACCAAAGTTATCCTGAGAGAGGAGGCCGGAGAATCACAGCTCAGACAGCGGCATCACCATTACAGCTCCTTCAACACGTCACATCACCGCACCAGTGCAGCCAGGCACGCATTCAAAGGCACTGAACCAGGTGCACCTTAGAGACTGTAACAAATAGAACCGTGTGTCGCCAATCCTCACCATCAGACCAACAAACCCTCCCCAGGGCAGGCCACACGCCCAACCAGGATCACCGGTCCCCAATGACCAGGATTACCGGTCCCCAATGACCAGGATTACCGGTCCCCACCGACCAGGATTACCGGTCCCCAATGACCAGGATTACCGGTCCCCACCGACCAGGATTACCGGTCCCCAACGACCAGGATTACCGGTCCCCAATGACCAGGATCACCGGTCCCCAATGACCAGGATTACCGGTCCCCACCGACCAGGATTACCGGTCCCCACCGACCAGGATCACCAGTCCCCAACGACCAGGATTACCGGTCCCCAATGACCAGGATTACCGGTCCCCAATGACCAGGATCACCGGTCCCCAATGACCAGGATTACCGGTCCCCACCGACCAGGATTACCGGTCCCCACACCTTTCTTTTATTGGTTCCTGGGATGTGGGCATCGCTGGCAAAACCGGCATTTATTGCCCATCCCTAATTGCCCCTTGAGAAGGTGGTGGTGAGCCGCCTTCTTGAACCGCTGCAGTCCGTGTGGTGAAGGTGCTCCCACAGTGCTGTTAGGGAGGGAGTTCCAGGATTTTGACCCAGCGACGATGAAGGAACGGTGATATATTTCCAAGTCAGGATGGTGTGTGACTGGGAGGGGAACGTGGAGGTGATGGTGTTCCCATGCGCCTGCTGCCCTTGTCCTTCTCGGCGGTAGAGGTCGAGGGTTTGGGAAGTGCTGCCGAAGAAGCCTTGGCGAGTTGCTGCAGTGCATCTTGTAGATGGTACACACTGCAGCCACGGTGTGCCGGTGGTGGAGGGAGTGAGTGTTTGAAGGTGGGGGATGGGGTGTCAATCAAGCGGCTGCTTTGTCCTGGATAGTGTCGAGTTTCTCGAGTGTTGTTGGAGCTGCAACTCATCCAGGCAAGTGGAGAGTATTCCATCACACTCCTGACTTGTGCCTTGTAGATGGTGGAAAGGCTTTGGGGAGTCAGGAGGTGAGACACTTGCACAGAATACCCAGCCTCTGACCCGCTCTTGTTGCCACAGTTTTGGTGGTGAGGTAGAGCAGCGGACATGTGGAAACTGAGGCTGTGTTTTCGGATGATGTCACCAATTGGCAACATGTAGATGAGAAATGGGAGGGGCCAAGGATAGATCCCTGGGGGACACCAGAGCTAACAATGCGGGGGCGGGAAGAGGAACCGTTGCAGGAGATTTTCTGGTGATTCTGTGATTCTAAGTGTGAAGTGATACATTTTGGTAGAAAGAATGAGGAGAGACTATATGAACAAAATGGTGCAATTTAAAGAGGGTCCAGGGAGAGAGTGTGTGTACGAGTGTGCAGGTGTACGTACAAGTGTCTTTCAGGGTAACAGGGCAAGCTGGTTAACAAAAGCATTTGGGATTCGGGGTTTTACAAATCGAGACACAGTACGTTATGCAAGGACGTTATGTCAAACCTTTGGTTACACCCCAGCTGGAGTATTGTGTCCAACTCTGGCACCGCACTTTAGGAAGGATGTCAAGGCCTTGGAGAGGGTGCAGAGGAGATTGACTAAACTGGTACAGATTGAACCTCTCTTATCCGGGACTCCCTTATCCGGCACCATTCCTGGCCGCCAGGTGGCGCATGTGCAGAACACGACCCGTCAAAATCCTACTCACCAATATAATCTTTCTCCTCAATCAGCTGCCTCCTCCTGCTGGCCTGCTGGTACTCGGGCCGGCCGCTCCCCGCCCCCACAGTGCTCCCTCCGGGGAGGTCATACCACTCCCCCCCCCCCACAGTGCTCCCTCCGGGGAGGTCATACCGCTCCCCCCCCCCCCACAGTGCTCCCTCCGGGGGGCCAGGCCGGGCCGACTCTTCTGAGGCCCACCGGCTCTTCGAGGCCCCTGCACACTGATTGGCTGACTGACCAGTTGGTCCAGCCAATCAGCGCACACACACTTACCCCAGCAACAGCACTTAATGGCGCAGGCCATACAAACATGTGACCTCCCTTCATCTGGCAAAATCCCTCGTCCAGGCCTGAGGGTACAGGATAAGTGTTATTTATCTGGACCTCACCACTAGGGGGTACACCTGTGGGAGACCTATGGGTCACCTGTGTACCCTGGAGCAAGCAGGTATAAAAGGCAGCCCACCATGCTGCTGCCTCATTTTGGACTTATATTAAAGAGACCAAGGTCACAATGGTTTGAGCTTACAACACAGTCTCGTGGAATTATTCTAAACTTAACAACTGGCGACGAGTTACAGATCACGAACTTTCACGGGGAATGGCTGCCATTGGTATTCTTGAGAGGTTTGTTGAGGGTGATGATTGGGAAGCCTTCGTTGAACGTCTCAACCAGTACTTCATGCCAAACGAGCTGAACACAGCTGAGATGGAGACCAAGCGCAGGGCGATTCTCCTCACCACATGTGGGTCATCGGTATATGGCGTCCTCAAAAATCTACTGGTCCCAGACATACCAACGGACAAGACTTACACAGAGCTGTGTGCACTGGCTCGGGAGCCAAAGGAGAGCATCTTAATGGCCAGGTATCGCTTTTACATGCACCATCGCTCCAAGGGCCAGAACGTGCCGAGTTTTGTCGCCGACCTAAGACCTTGTGGGACAGTGCAAATTTGCAGGATCCTTGGGGGAAATGTTGCGGGATTTTTTTGGTGCTCGGAAGTGGCCATGAGGCCATGCTCCGTAAACTACTATCTGCCGAATCCTTAGATCTGAGCAAGGCCATCACGATAGGCCAGGCTTTCATAACCACGAGCGACAACACGAGACAGGTATCTTCACAGAATTGAAGCTCACCGGCAGAACTGTACATGGCAGGGCCCACACGGCCGCAGAGGCCAGGCCTAGGGTGACTCAGAGGCCGCTGTGGAGTGCTAATGTGTATCCATTAACACCATGTTGGCGCTGCGGGGGCAGTCATAGAGCCCATCAATGTCGATTCAAGCACTGTGTGTGCAAGGGCTGTGGAACAATGGGGCACCTCCAGCGAATGTGTAAGCAACTTCGGACTCACCACGTGACAGTCAGCAGAGAGCAACCGATCCAGAGCGGATCACGCTGAAAGAGCAGGAGAGGCAACTCAACCAGAGGATGAAGAGGAAGTGAATGGGGTACACACCTTCACCACCAAAAGCCCTCTGATAATGTTAAAAGTTAAACTTAACGGCATTCCAGTCTCCATGGAATTGGACACGGGGGCAAGTCAATCGATTATGGGCCAGAAGGCTTTTGAGAAACTGTGGAGTAACAAGGCACAGAGGCCAAAACTGAGCCCGATTCACACTAGGCTGCGCACTTACACCAAAGAACTCATTCCTGTTATCGGCAGTGCGGCAGTGAATGTATCGTATGGCGGAATGGTGCATGATTTACCACGATGGATTGTACCAGGCGATGGCCCAACACTGTTCGGCAGGAGCTGGTCAGGCAAGATCTGGTGGAACTGGAAAGACATCGAAGCACTGCCCCGAGCACCCAGGTGCTAAACAAATTCCCGCCGTTATTTGAGCCAGGCACCGGCAACTTCACAGACGCCAAAGTGCAGGTCCATCTTGTTCCTGGGGCACGGCCCGTTCATCACAAGGCCCGAGCAGTCCCATATATGATGCGAGAGAAAGTTGAAATCGAGCTGGACAGACTTCAATGAGCGGGAATCATATCGCCAGTCGAGTTCAACGAGTGGGCCAGTCCAATCATGTCGGTACTAAAGAGCGATGGGACGGTCAGAATCTGCGGAGACCAAGTCTGGTTACAGGACCAGTACCCACTACCCAAAGCGGAGGACATATTCGCAACGCTAGCAGGAGAAAGTCGTTCACCAAGCTGGATCTAACCTCCGCTTACATGACACAGGAGCTGGCTGAACCGTCAAAGAAGTTGACGTTCATCAACACGCACAAAGGACTGTTCGTGTACCACAGATACCCCTTTGGGATTCGCTCGGCTGCTGCCATCCTCCAGAGGAACATGGAGAGTCGGCTGAAATCAGTTCCATGCACCGTGGTGTTCCAAGACAACATCTTGATCACTGGTCGCAACACCACTGAACACTTACACAACCTGGGAGAGGTTCTCAAGCGACTGGACAGAGTGGGACTCGGGCTGAAACGTTCCAAGTGTGTTTTCCTGGCGTCAGAGGTCGAATTTCTGGGGAGAAAGATTGCGGTGGACGGCATCAGACCCATGGACTCCAAGACAGAGGCCATCAAGAATGCACCCAGACCACAGAATGTGATGGAGCTGCGTTCGTTCCTGGGACTCCTAACTTTCTACCGGGGTGAGCACACTGCTGGGACCCTTGCATTTATTGCTACGTTAGGGTGATGACTGGGTTTGGGGTAAATCTCAAGAGACAGCCTTCGATAAGGCCAGAAACCTGCTATGTTCTAACAAGTTACTTGTATTATATGACCCGTGTAAACGTTTAGTATTAGCTTGTGATGTGTCGTTGCTCGTGGTCGGTTGTGTGTTACAGCAAGCAAATGTGCTCGGGAAACTGCAACCGGTTGCATATGCATCCAGGAGTTTACCCAAGGCTGAAAGAGTCTCCAGTATGGTTGAGAAAGAAGCGTTGGCTTGTGTATACGGGGTTAAGAAAATGCACCAATATCTAATTGGCCTCCGGTTCCAGCTCGACACCAACCACAAACCGTTTAACCTCACTGCTCTCAGAAAGGAAAGGTATCAACACCAATGCTTCGTCCCGAATCCAAAGATGGTCACTAACGTTATCTGCTTATGACCATGTAATCCGCCACAGACCAGGCACCGAGAACTGCGCTGACGCTATCAGTCGGCTGCCATTGCCCACCACTGGGGTGGAAATGGCGCAACCCACAGACTTGTTTCTGGTAATGGATGCTTTTGAGAGTGAGGGGTCACCCGTCACAGCTTGCCAGATCTGGACCAGCCAAGACCCTGTGCTATCACTAGTAAAAAGCTGCAACCTCAATGCGAGCTGGTCACGGGGAAATGCAGGATGAAATCAAGCCATTTCACCAACGCAAGGATGAACTGTCCATCCAATCAGATTGTCTCCTATGGGGGAATCGCATGATCTTGCCCAAAAGAGTCAGGGAAATGTTTATACGCGACCTACACAGTACCCAGGCATAGTCATGATGAAGGCTATCGCCAGGTCACACGTTTGGAGGCCCGGCATTGACTCCGAATTGGAGTCATGCGTACACCCATGTAACACTTGCTCACAGTTGAGCAACGCACCAAGGGAGGCCCCACTGAGTCTGTGGTCATGGCCCTCCAAACCCTGGTCCAGGGTCCACGTAGATTTCGCTGGCCCCTTTCTAGGGAAGATGTTTCTAGTAGCAGTGGACGCTTACTGGATTAAATGTATAATATCATCATGTACGTCCACTGCCACCATTGACCGCCTCCGGGCCATGTTCACCACCCATGGTTTGCCCGACGTCCTTGTCAGTGACAATGGACCGTGTTTCACCAGCTCGGAATTCAACGAGTTCATGACCCGCAATGGCATTAAGCATGTCAGGTCTGCCCCATTTAACCCGTACCCAACAGCCAAGCGGAACGGGCAGTCCAAACCATCAAGCAAAGCTTGAGACGCGTACCGGACGGCTCCTTGCAGACCCGGTTAGCCAAGGTCCTGCTCAGCTACCGGACGCGCCCCCACTCACTCACCGGGGCTCCCCCGGCAGAATTGTTAATGAAGAGAGCACTCAAAACCAGGCTCTCCTTAGTCCACCCTGATCTCAATGATCACGTAGAAACCCGGCGGCACCAGCATAACGTGTACCACGATCGCGCGGCGACCTCGCGTGACATTGAGGTTAACGATCTGGTGTTTGTTCTAAATTACGGTCACGGTCCTAAGTGGATTGCTGGCACCGTCTTAGCCAAGGAGGGGAATAGAGTGTTTGTTGTGAAATTGTTGACTGGGCAAACGTGCAGAAAGCACCTGGATCAGACCAAACTGCGATTCACGGACAACCAAGTCCAAGAACAGTTTGAAGAAGACCCTGCCATCTATGATCCACCAACACACACCCAACCAGCAATTGGCCTCGCTGTCAACCACGAGGATGAACCCACCAGGCCCGACAGTCCGATCAGACCAACTGCGCTGCCGTGCAGCATTGATCCGACTGACTCACCCAGGCCAGGACTTCAACTCAGGCGATCAACCCGGGAACACAGAGCGCCAGATCACCTCAACCTGTAAATAACTTGTACTTAAGACTTTGGGGGGAAGTGATGTTATGTATGTGAACCTAACCTTTGTGTCAGATTTGCCACTAGGGGGCACACCTGTGGGAGACCGATGGGTTTGTGTACCCTGGAGCAAGCAGGTATAAAAGGCAGCCCACATCGCTGCTGCCTCATTTTGGAGTTATATTAAAGAGACCAAGGTCACAATGGTTTGAGCTTACAACACAGTCTCGTGGAGTTATTCTGAACTTAACAATAAGGGAGGTTCATCATGTACTAGGAGTGAGGGACGTCAGTTACGTGGAGGGACTGGAGAAGCTGGGATTGTTCTCCTTGGAGCAGAGAAGGTTAAGAGGAGATTTGATAAAGGTGTTCAAAATCATATTGGGTTTTGATAGAGTAAATAAGGAGAATCTTTTTCCAGTGACAGAACGGTCGATAACCAGAGACACAGATTTAAGGTCATTGGCAAAAGAACTGGAGGGAGAGACGAGGAGAATGTTTTTTTACGCAGCGAGTTGTTGTGATCAGGAACGCACTGCCTGAGAGGCCGGTGGAAGCAGATTCAACAGTAACTTTCAAAAGGGAATTGGATAAATACATGAAGCAGAACAGGCTGAAAGGCTTGATGGGCTGAATGGTCGCCTGCTGGGCTGTATCATACCATGATTATTAAGAGCCAGGTTTGGAGAGCGGGATTGCTCTCAAACCCACCCCTGACCCCGGACCGTCCAGCCCTGACCCCGGACCGCCCACCCCTGACCCCGGACCACCCAGCCCTGACCCCTCACCGCCCACCCCTGACCCCGGACCGTCCAGCCCTGACTCCGGACCGCCCACCCCTCACCCCTCACCGCCCACCCCTGACCCCGGACCGCCCACCCCTGACCCCTCACCGCCCACCCCTGACCCCTGACCGCCCACCCCTGACCCCGGACCGTCCACCCCTGACCCCGGACCGCCCACCCCTGACCACCCACTCCTGACCCCTCACCGCCCACCCCTGACCGCCCACCCCTGACCCTGGACCGCCCACCCCTGACCCCAGACCGCCCACCCCTGACCCCTGACCGCCCACCCCTGACCCCAGACCGCCCACCCCTGACCACTCACCCCTGACCCCTCAACGCCCACCCCTGACCCCTCACCGCCCACCCCTGACCCTGGACCGCCCACCCCTGACCCCAGACCGCCCACCCCTGACCCCAGACCGCCCACCCCTGACCACCCACCCCTGACCCCTCAACGCCCACCCCTGACCGCCCACCCCTGACCCTGGACCGCCCACCCCTGACCCCGGACCACCCACCCCGACCCCTCACTGCCCACCCCTGACCCCAGACCGCCCACCCCTGACCCCGGACCACCCATCCCTGACCCCTCACCACCCACCCCTGACCCCAGACCGCCCACCCCTGACCCCTCACCGCCCACCCCTGACCCCAGATCGCCCACCCCTGACCCCTCACCACCCACCCCTGATCCCTCACCGCCCACTTGACCCCGGACTGTCCCCCTGACTCGGACCACCCACCTGGGAGATGAGGCGCTGGTTCTCATTTAACCAGGTCTCGCGCATGGCGGCCTTGTGATCGAAGCGATGCGCCAACTGCTCCAGCTTCTCCTGGCGAATGAGCTCATTCCGCAGTGACACCTCACGCTCATGCTCCGCCTTCTCCAATCGCCCCCAGGCCTAACACAGAATATGGCCAAAAAACATATAGGACAGGAATTAGTACTGCAAGCAGCAAATCTACAGCCTAGAGAGACGGTGAGAGACAGAGAGAGAGACAGGGAGAGACAGAGTAAATGAGACAGAGTGAGGGAGTGAGTGAGAAAGAATGAGAGACAGAGTGAGAGAGAGACACAGTGAGACACAGAGACAGAGAGACAGACAGTGAGAGTGTGAGCAAGTGAGACAGAGTGAGAGAGACAGAGAGAGTGAGAGAGATTGAGTGAGAGTGAGAGAGTTGGAGAGAGTGGGAGAGAGGTAGATAGTGAGTGAGACAGAGTGAGAGTGAGTATGAGAAAGAGAGTGAGAGTGTGAGAGAGAGAGTGGGAGTGAGTGAGAGTGAGTGAGAGAATGTGGGAGAGACAGTGTGAGGGAGAGTGAGAGACAGAGTGAGAGACAGAGTGAGACAGAATGAGAGAGAGATAGACAAAGTGTGAGAGAGTGAGAGAGAGTGTGTGGGAGAGAGGGAGAGAGAGCGAGAGAGAGAGAGACAGTGAGAGAAAGAGTGAGAGAGTGAGAGAGAGAGAGACAGAGAATCAAAGAGAGACAGAGTGAGAGACAGAGAGAGAGAGAAAGAGAAAGACAGAGAGAGAGAGAAAGGCAGAGAGAGACTGTGTGAAAGAGACAGTGATAATGTGAGAATGAGAGAGACAAAGAGTGAGAAAGTTAGAGAAACAGAGTGAAAGAGAGAGTGAGTGAGACAGAGTGAGAGAGAGAGAAAGACAGTGAGAGACAGAGTGAGAGAGTGAGAGTGAGAGTGATAGACAGAGTAAGAGAATGAGAGTGAGAGTGAGAGTGAGAGTGTGAGAGAGAGTGAGCGAATGAGTGAGAGAGACTGAGAGAAAGTGAGAGAGAGTGAGAAAGAGTGAGACAGTGAGAGCGTGAGAGTGAGAGACAGAATAGAGTGTGAGAGAGAGTGAGAGTGAGAGAGAGAGAATGTGGGTGAGACAGAGTGAGAGAGTGAGATACAGTGAGAGAGAGGGAGTGAGAGAGACAGAGTGAGACAGAATGAGAGAGTGAGTGAGAGTGAGAGAGTGAGAGAGAGTGATAGAGAGTGGGACAGAGTGAGAGAAAGTGAGACAGAGTGACAAAGCGAAACAGAGCGAGAGAGAGAAAGGGAGACAGAGAGAGAGCGACAGAGAGAGAGAAAGGCAGAGAGAGAGAAAGGCAGAGAGACTGTGTGAAAGAGACAGTGATAACGTGAGAGTGAGAGAGACAAAGAGTGAGAAAGTGAGAGAGACACAGAGTGAGAGAGACAGAGTGAGTGAGAAAGAGAGACAGAGTGAGAGAGAGAGACAGAGTGAGAGAGACAGAGAGACAGTGTGAGAGAGAGACAGAGTGAGAGAGACAGAGTGAGAGAGACAGAGTGAGAGTGAGACAGTGAGAGAGACAGAGGGAGAGGGAGAGGGAGAGGGAGAATGAGTGACAGAATGAGAGTGATAGACAGAGTGAGAGAGAGTGAGAGAATGAGTGAGAGAGTCTGAGAGAAAGTGAGAGAGAGTGAGAGAGTGAGAGAGAGTGAGAGCATGAGAGTGAGAGAGACAGAATAGAGTGTGAGAGAGAGTGAGAGAGAGAGTGTGAGTGAGTGAGAGAGAATGTGGGTGAGACAGTGAGAGAGTGAGTGAGATATAGTGAGAGAGAGTGAGAGAGACAGAGAGAGAGACAGAGTGAGAGATAGAGTGAGAGAGAGTGAGAGAGTGAGAGAGATACATCATGAGAGGCTGAGTGAGAAACATACAAATAGACAGTGAAGGGCTGAGGGAGTGAGAGATAGAGTGTGTCTCACTCAATCTGTGTATGTCTCTCCCACTGTGAGAGAGGAAGACAGTGAGACAGAGAGAGGGGAGAGAGTGAGGGCGGCAGAAAGAGCGGGGATCGAAAGAGAGCGTGAATGAGTGAGAGAGAGGGTATAACGAGAGAGACAGTGTGTGAGAGAGCAAGACAGAGAGATAGAGAGAGAAGAGATAGAGAGAGAAAAAAGGAGAGACAGAGAGGAGGTGGGGTGGGAGAGATTAATAACAGGGACACCAAAATTAAATCCTCTGAAGATCATTACAAAACTAGCCCACAATAATAAAGTTAGATGAAGCTGTATTACCCTGAGTGGGAGGGAGGGCATGAGCCCCAGCTCAGGAACCCAGTATAATTCTGGAGGAACTGTGCAATAACACTGAGTCATAGAAACATAGAAAATAGTTGCAGGAGTAGGCCATTCAGCCCTTCTAGCCTGCACCGCCATTCAATGAGTTCATGGCTGAACATTCAACTTCAGTACCCCATTACTGCTTTCTCACCATACCCCTTGATCCCCCTAGTAGTAAGGACCTCATCTAACTCCTTTTTGAATATATTTAGTGAATTGGCCTCAACAACTTTCTGTGGTAGTGAATTCCACAGGTTCACCACTCTCTGGGTGAAGAAGTTCCTCCGCATCTCGGTCCTAAATGGCTTACCCCTTATCCTTAGATCATGACCTCTGGTTCTGGACTTCCCCAACATTGGGAACATTCTTCCTGCATCTAACCTGTCTAACCCCGTCAGAATTTTAAATGTTTCTATGAGGTCCCCTTTCATTCTTCTGAACTCCAGTGAATACAAGCCCAGTTGATCCAGTCTTTCTTGATAGGTCAGTCCCGCCATCCCGGGAATCAGTCTGGTGAACCTTCGCTGCACTCCCTCAATAGCAAGAATGTCCTTCCTCAGGTTAGGAGACCAAAACTGTACACATTACTCCAGGTGTGGCCTCACCAAGGCCCTGTACAATTGTAGCAACACCTCCCTGCTTCTCTTAACAACCTGGGATACATTTTATCCGGGCCTGGGGATTTATCCACTTTCAAAGCTGCTAAGCCCCTTAATACTTCCTCTCTCACTATGCTTATCTCATTGAATATTTCACACTCCTCCTCCCTGATTGCAAAGTCTGCATCGCCCCTCTCTTTTGTGAAAACAGATGCAACGTATTCATTAAGAACCATACCCACGTCTTCTGGCTCCACACACAGGTTACCTTCATGGTCTCGAATAGGCCCCACTCTTCCTCTAGTTATTCTCTTGCTCTTAATGTATTTATAAAACATCTTTGGGTTTTCCTTGATTTTACTTGCCAATATTTTTTCATGCTCTCTCTTTGCTTTCCTGATTTCCTTTAAACTTCACCCTTGGACTTTCTATACTCCTCTCGGGGTCCTGCAGTATTTAGCTCTCGGTATCTGTCATAAGCCTCCCTTTGTTTTTGCCTTGTCCTTCCCTGTATGCCACTTGACATCCACGGGGCTCGAGATTTGTTAGTCCCACCCTTTTCCTTTGTGGGAACATGTTTGTTCTGAACCCTCAGGGTCTCCTCCTTGAATGTCTCCCACTGCCACTCCCTGGTATTTTTATTGATGTCGCTATTATCAGTTTTCAAGGAGCCCACATTGATCCTGACAACCCTCTTTTCCACAATGTAACTGTAAAAAGGTTTTGTGATTTTGATATCTTTCTTTCTATAGTCCCCGTTTGTAGCTCTTACTGTCACTGTTCTTTGTATCTCCCCTAGTCCCCAGGGGCTGAGCTAGTTTGTGTCTTTGTGTATGCTTGTTGTCCTGTTCAGCTATCACAGCTGTTTTTTGGTTCTGTATCATGGTAACTTCTTTTCTGGACACCTGCGACTGACTTTCTGTTGTTTTCCCCATAATAATCATTAATTTTTATTTATATAGTGCCTTTGATGTAGTAAAAAGTCCCAAGGCGCTTCCCAACAGTCTTACAACACGTTAGATATTGACCAGGGAGGGAAAAAGGAAAAAGCAGGAGAAGGAAGTGCAAAAGAGGTTAAAGACTCAGGTCTGAAGCAATCAAAAGGCGCAGATCGACCCAGGTGGAAAAACTCAAAAAAAATTCACATTACATTCTAAATAATATAAGGAGTATACAAGAGTAAAATCAGTATAATAAAGATTCATTCAACAAAATTAAAAATATACACTAAGTATAAATTAAGTTAAAAGTTAGAAAATCAGCAATTGGAGGAGGTGGCTGCCCACTGCTCAAACATAAGCAGCAGCAACTCCACCACACGAGGCATCCCATGTGTTACTGTAGACACATGGTGGGAGGAGCGGCGAGAGATTCATGGAGCGACATGATCGAGGCCCAGGGGGCAGCACCGGCCCAGGGGGCAGCACGGACCCAGGGGGCAGCACGGACCCAGGGGCAACACGGACCCAGGGGGCAGCACCGACCCAGGGGCAGCACGGACCCAGGGGGCAGCACGGACCCAGGGGGCAGCACGGACCCAGGGGGCAGCACGGACCCAGGGGGCAGCACAGGCCCAGGGGGCAGCACGGACCCAGGGGGCAGCACAGGCCCAGGGGGCAGCACCGGCCCAGGGGGCAGCACAGACCCAGGGGGCAGCACAGACCCAGGGGGCAGCACGGGCCCAGGGGGCAGCACCGACCCAGGGGCAGCACAGACCCAGGGGGCAGCACGGACCCAGGGGGCAGCACGGACCCAGGGGGCAGCACAGGCCCAGGGGGCAGCACGGACCCAGGGGGCAGCACAGGCCCAGGGGGCAGCACCGGCCCAGGGGGCAGCACAGACCCAGGGGGCAGCACAGACCCAGGGGGCAGCACGGGCCCAGGGGGCAGCACCGACCCAGGGGCAGCACAGACCCAGGGGGCAGCACGGACCCAGGGGGCAGCACAGACCCAGGGGGCAGCACAGACCCAGGGGGCAGCACAGACCCAGGGGGCAGCACGGACCCAGGGGGCAGCACGGGCCCAGGGGCAGCACGGGCCCAGGGGCAGCACCGACCCAGGGGGCAGCACCGACCCAGGGGGCAGCACGGACCCAGGGGGCAGCACCGACCCAGGGGCAGCACGGACCCAGGGGCAGCACGGACCCAGGGGGCAGCATCGGCCCAGGGGGCAGCACGGACCCAGGGGGCAGCACAGGCCCAGGGGGCAGCACGGGCCCAGGGGCAGCACAGGCCCAGGGGGCATCACAGGCCCAGGGGGCAGCACGGGCCCAGGGGGCAGCACGGACCCAGGGGCAGCACAGGCCCAGGGGGCAGCACGGACCCAGGGGCAGCACGGACCCAGGGGGCAGCACCGGCCCAGGGGGCAGCACGGACCCAGGGGGCAGCACAGGCCCAGGGGGCAGCACGGGCCCAGGGGCAGCACAGGCCCAGGGGGCATCACAGGCCCAGGGGGCAGCACGGGCCCAGGGGGCAGCACGGACCCAGGGGCAGCACAGGCCCAGGGGGCAGCACAGGCCCAGGGGGCATCACAGGCCCAGGGGGCAGCACGGGCCCAGGGGGCAGCACGGGCCCAGGGGCAGCACAGGCCCAGGGGGCATCACAGGCCCAGGGGGCAGCACGGGCCCAGGGGGCAGCACGGGCCCAGGGGGCAGCACGGACCCAGGGGGCAGCACGGACCCAGGGGGCAGCACAGACCCAGGGGGCAGCACGGACCCAGGGGGCAGCACCGGCCCAGGGGGCAGCACAGACCCAGGGGGCAGCACAGGCCCAGGGGGCAGCACCGGCCCAGGGGGCAGCACAGACCCAGGGGGCAGCACCGACCCAGGGGGCAGCACCGGCCCAGGGGGCAGCACGGGCCCAGGGGGCAGCACCGACCCAGGGGCAGCACGGACCCAGGGGGCAGCACCGACCCAGGGGGCAGCACAGACCCAGGGGGCAGCACAGACCCAGGGGGCAGCACCGACCCAGGGGGCAGCACCGGCCCAGGGGGCAGCACGGGCCCAGGGGCAGCACAGGCCCAGGGGGCAGCACCGACCCAGAGGGCAGCACCGACCCAGGGGCAGCACGGGCCCAGGGGGCAGCACCGACCCAGGGGGCAGCACAGACCCAGGGGGCAGCACGGACCCAGGGGCAGCACAGGCCCAGGGGGCATCACAGGCCCAGGGGGCAGCACCGGCCCAGGGGGCAGCACAGACCCAGGGGCAGCACTGGGCCAGGAGAGGCAAGGGCCCAGGGGGCAGCACGGACCGAGGGGCAGCACTGGGCCAGGAGAGGCAAGGGCCCAGGGGGCAGCACGGACCCAGGGGGCAGCACGGGCCCAGCCCACACTGTGCGATATGTGCGCGCACTGGGTCCGTGCAGCAGAGCAGGTCTCCAGTTGTCCTGGTTAACCCTTGCCACTGGACCAAGACCTCGCTCTGTCAAGCCCGTGTGCTGGCTGGTGTGCAACGGTCACCCCACGTTAAAAAAATCCACGCACAGGCATCCACCCTTCAGGATGTAGTTCGGGATCTGGAATATTAGGTCCTTTATTGAAACACCTGGGAACTCATCCCTTTTTGGTATGGAAGCAAGTCATCCTCGATACGAGGGCCTGCCTATGATGATGATGGGTGGGTCAGTTTACTCTCAGCTCCCTCGAGGCACTGACGAAGATATCGGAAGCAGTCAGTGCTCACTCACCCTGTTGATGTCAGAGATCAGTTTGCCCTCGTGTGGTGTGTAAAGCTTCTGATTGTTTGCCCGCAGTTTGCTCTGAATGGTGAAAAGCAGGACCTCCAGATTCCCCTTCTCCTCGAACCTGAACGGAGAGACAGAAAGCTGGTCAGCCCCGAGCCCAACACACACACACACACTCCGCCGCCTTCACACAGAGATGACCAGGGGCTTTATCCTGCGTGCACTCACAGCCCAACTCTGCAAACACGCCTCACAATCACTGCTGTTGGTCTGTGCTCCATTTCTGACCCAGGGAGGGGTCACCGACTGAGACGGCCACATACCTCACATCAGTGTGGCTCAGTGGGCAGTACTCTCGCCTCTGAGTCAGAAGGTCATGGGTTCAAGTCCCACTCCAGAGACTTGAGCCTATAACCTAGGCTCCAGTGCAGCGCTGAGCGAGTAGTTATCCCTCAACCAACATCACTAAAACAGATGATCTGATCATTTTTTCATTGTTGTTTGTGGGAGCTTGCTGTGCGCAATTTAGCCCCCACGTTTCTGACATTACCAGTATTTCATTGGCTGCAAAGCGCTTTGGACCGTCCTGAGGACGTGAAAGGCATTATATAAATGCAAGTCTTTCTTTATCAGATGGTCAGATGACGTGAAGCTGCTCAGGAATTTCCTTCAGTGTAGATCTTGGAGGCTCTGTCATGTTTCTTCAACCTGGGCTGTGCCACACACCGGAGGGGAGAGAGGAAATGATTCTGTGAACAGGGCACAGCACACATGCCTGGGGGCCGCTCAGTGTCCCCAGAGTTGCTGCACACACTGACAGTCCACACTGCCACCCAACATCGACAACAGCACCCACTTGATCACGGCGTCTTCAAGGGGCTGCTCAGAAATGGGACTGAAGGCCGAGCTGGGACACGAGGTTTGGCAAAATACGCGGAGCTGTGTTTTCCGAGGGTTTTGGAAGGTGGGGAGCAAGGAGCTGAACGAAGGTTCTGGAGGGGAGGATTCGACGAATGGGCAGACAGCTCGGCGCCAAAAGTTCTGACATCAATGGTGGGTGACTGGAGGAGTTGCGCCGAAGGCACGAGTTGGGTAAAGTGGACGGGGAAATTGATTAAAGGGTAAGATGGTTGATAAGCAGTGGTAGACATTTCATAATTCTCAAAAAATATATATTCCAGTGAGAAAGAAAGAATCTAAGAGAAGGATGAACCATCCGTGGCTAACTAAGAAAGTTAAGGATGGTATCAAATTGAAAGAAAAGGCATATAATTTTGCAACGATTAGTGGCAGGCCAGAGGATTGGGAAATTTTTAGAAACCAGCAAAGGACCACTAAAAATATAATAAAGAAGTTGAATATAGATTATGAGAATAAACTAGCAAGAAATATAAAAACAGATAAGAGCTTCTACAGGTATATAAAAAGGAAACAAGTAGCTAAAGTAAATGTTGGTCCCTTAGAGGATGAGACTGGGGAATTAATAATGGGAAACAAGGAAATGGCAGACTTTGAATAAATATTTTGTATCTGTCTTCACAGTAGAAGACACTAAAAGCAACCCAATAATAGTAGATAATCAAGAGGATTTGGGTGGGGGAGAAACTTAAAACAATCATTATCACTAGAGAAAAAGTACTAAGCAAACTAATGGAACTGAGGTTGACAAGTCCCCTGCACCTGATGGCCTGCATCCTCAGGTCTTAAAGTAACTGCAGAGATACTGGATGCATTGGTTGTAATCTTCCAAAATTCCCGAGATTCTGGAAAGGTCCCAGTGGATTGGAAACCGCAAGTGTAACGCCCCTATTCAAGAACCGAGGGAGACAGAAAGCAGGAAACCTAGCCAGTTAGCCTAGCATCTGTCATTGGGAAAATGCTGGAATCCATTATTAAGGAAGCAGTAGCAGGACATTTAGAAAATCATAATACAGTCAAGCAGAGTCAACATTGTTTTATGAAAGGGAAATCATGTTTGAAAAATGTATTATTAGAGTTCTTTGAGGATGTAATGAGCAGGGTGGATCAAGGGGAACCAGTAGATGTAGTGTATTTGGATTTCCAAAAGGCATTCAATAAGGTACCACATAAAAGGTTACTGCACAAGATAAGAGCTCACGGGGTTAGGGGTAATATATTAGCGTGGATAGAGGATTGGCTAACTAACAGAAAACAGAGTCGGGATAAATGGGTCATTTTCAGATTGGTAACCAGTAACTCGTGGGGCCCCACAGGGGTCAGTACTTGGGCCTCAACTATTTACAATCTATATTAATGATATGGATGAAGGGACCATTTATAGTGTAGCCAAATTTGCTGACGATACAAAGATTGGTGGGAAAGCAAGTTGCGAGGACGACACAACGAGTCTGCAAAGGGATATAGATAAGTTAAGAGAGTAGACAAAAATTTGACAGATTGAATGTAATGTGGGAAAATGAAGGTTGTGCACATTGGTAGGAAGAATAGAAAAGCAGAATATTATTTAACTGGAGAGAGACTACATAATGCTGTGGTACAGGGGGATCTGGGTGCCCTCGTACATGAAACACAAGCATTTAGCATGCAGGTAAGAAAAGAGATTTGCATTTATATAGCGCCTTTCACAACCACCGGACGTCCCAAAGCACTGTACAGCCAATTAAGTACTTTTGGAGTGTAGTCACTGTTGTAATGTGGGAAACGTGGCAGCCAATTTGTACACAGCAAGCTCCCACAAACAGCAATGTGATAATGACTAGATAATTTGTTTTTGTTATATTGATTGAGGGATAAATATTGGCCAGGATACAGGAGATAACTCCCCTGCTCTTCTTCAAAATAGTGCCATTGGAACTAGTCCACCTGAGAGAGGAGACAGGGTCTCAGTTTAACTTCCCATCTGAAAGACAGCACTTCCAACAGTGCAACACTCTCTCAGCACTGCACTGGAGTGTCAGCCTAGATTGATGTGCACCAGTCTCTGTAGTGGGACTTGAACCCACAACCTTCTGCCTCCGAGGCAAGAAATGCTATCCACTGAGCCACAGCTGACGTACAGCAAATAAGTCAGAAGACAAATGGAATGTTGGCCTTTATTGCAAGGGGAATGGAGTATAAAAGTAGGAAAGTCTTGCTACAACTGTACAGGGCATTGGTGAGACCACATCTAGAGATACACTCCGTCCAGATACAGTCACAGGTACACCCTGTCCAGATACAGCCAGATACACTCTGCCCAGATATAGTCAAAGATACTGTCATGTATCCAGACATGTTTACTGCTTGTACTATTACATATGATGTGCCACACGATGGGAAACTTGTACACCAGCTGTATGGTCACCAAGGTGTGCCACCAGAGGGCACTGCAGTGGGAGACATGTAGGTTACCTGTACAGCTGTGCCAGGCCTGGTATAAAAGGCAGGCCACCAGGTGTGATCATCACTCTGGAGTTATATTAAATGGACTAAGGTCACTACAGTTCAAGTACAATACTTTGCCTCATGGAATCATTATCAGAGCATCTAAAGACATAACAATTGGCGACGAGATTACAGACTTTCACGTGAAAATGACTAACTTTGGTACGTTGCAGCAGTTCGCCGATGGTGATGATTGGGACGCTTTTGTGGAGAGACTCGACCATTTCTTCACAGCAAATGACCTGGCAGGCGACAACCCGGCCACACTGGCTGATAAGCGCAGGGTTATCCTGCTCACCAGTTGTGGGCCCACTGTCTATGGCCTCGTCAGGGACCAGCGAAGACAACGACCAAGACGTGCGAGGTGCTTGTAACACTGATCCAAGAACAACTCAAGCCCAAAGAGAGCATCCTCACAGCCAGACTCCGGTTTTACACCCACCGACGGCCCGAAGGCCAGGAAATCGCAAAATATGCTGCAGACCTCAGGAGGCAGGCGGTACCGTGTGATTTCGGCGACCGGCTCACCGAAGCGCTGCGGGATATCTTTGTCATCGGAATTGGCCACGGGGGCCTTCTTCACAGGCTACTGTCTGCGGGTACCACAGTCACACTGCAGAGGGCCATCTCCGTGAGCCAGGCATTCATGACCTCGGCCTGCGGCTCTAGGCGGATGACTCATCCTCAGGACTCAAACCTGGAAAGTACTGTACACAGAGTGGTGCCTTTTAGAGGCTGGACTGTAGAACATGAACCTTCTCAGGGAAGAGAGAACAGGCGAGCCAGTCAGTAATGAATCAAGAATGTGAGGTTATCCACTTTGGTGGTAAAAACAGAGAGACAGACTATTATCTGAATGGTGACAGATTAGGAAAAGGGAAGGTGCAACGAGACCTGGGTGTCATGGTACATCAGTCATTGAAGGTTGGCATGCAGGTACAGCAGGCGGTTAAGAAAGCAAATGGCATGTTGGCCTTCATAGCGAGGGGATTTGAGTACAGGGGCAGGGAGGTGTTGCTACAGTTGTACAGGGCCTTGGTGAGGCCACACCTGGAGTATTGTGTACAGTTTTGGTCTCCTAACTTGAGGAAGGACATACTTGCTGTTGAGGGAGTGCAGCGAAGATTCACCAGACTGATTCCCAGGATGGTGGGACTGACCTATCAAGAAAGACTGAATCAACTGGGCTTGTATTCACTGGAGTTCAGAAGAGTGAGAGGGGACCTCATAGAAACGTTTAAAATTCTGACGGGTTTGGACAGGTTGGATGCAGGAAGAATGTTCCCAATGTTGGGGAAGTCCAGAACCAGGGGTCACAGTCTAAGGATAAGGGGTAAGCCATTTAGGACCGAGATAAGGAGAAACTTCTTCACCCAGAGAGTGGTGAACCTGTGGAATTCTCTACCACAGGAAGTAGTTGAGGCCAATTCACTAAATATATTCAAAAGGGAGTTAGATGAAGTCCTTACTACTCGGGGGATCAAGGGGTATGGCGTGAAAGCAGGAAGTGGGTACTGAAGTTTCATGTTCAGCCATGAACTCGTTGAATGGCGGTGCAGGCTAGAAGGGCTGAATGGCCTGCTCCTGCACCTATTTTCTATGTTTCTATAAGAAGCCTTTGAGAGGTTATGGGACAATCAAGCTGAACGACCCAAGTTGGTTCCGGTTCAGCAAAGCTGCGCACCTACACCAATGAACTTATCCCAGTCGTCGGTAGCGCGGATGTAAAGGTACTCCATGATGGCGCGGTGCACAGGTTACCACTGTGGATTGTTGCAGGTGATGGACCAACGCTACTCGGAAGAAGGTGGATGGAGAAGATCCATTGGAGTTGGGAAGATTTCATCCCTCCAGTGATCGACATCCTCCGCGCTCAGAGGCAAAGCAAGTCTCCACCTGAGGGTGGACCCAGCACCAGAGAGCACAGCACCCGAGGCACAGAACGCTCAGCACGACTGCGTGGAGATGACCCAGCTGAGACGACCCGAACTCACCTTCAGTGGCAGGATTCCGGAGGAAGAAAATCGGATCCAAAGGCGACTTCCCAGCTCCGGTGGCAGAACCCGGGGAGAAGAGGATCACCGCAGGCGACATCGTGGATGGAGGAAAGATGGCGCCCAGACCACGAGGTGATGCGCTGATGGAGCAACACGTGGCACCAAACGGAGAAGAGGATTGGGGTAAAGATAGCAAGGCTCTCTTAAAGGAGGCCTGCAACCCATTACACTTAAAGGGACAGTTCCACATTCTCAATCAATGCAAGAGCAACGGCGAGTTAGATGTAAAGCTTGTAATTGATGATCAGAGTTTTATACATGTAATAAGCAAAGAAAAGTCGTGCGATTGCGATCGGAGCTACAATTTATCAACAATGAGTAATGAAACGTTGTGCGATGTAGGATTTCAACTGTAGTCAGATAATGCAGCAGGCAAACACCCATCGGGAGCACACAGGTCCAGCGGTACCCGATGCTGTAGCCTGCCTCCCTGGGACCAGGGTGCTGCACCACGGAGTGTGGCCACAAGCAGCTAATATAGACAGGCAACCGCCATGAGCCTGAAAGAGCAAACTGTGCTAAGGTGCAGCCCCCAGACCCTATCGCCACCAAGGCTGCACCCGGGAATGAAGGGTCGCCTGCAACGGTTCTCCCAAATGGGACCGGGACCAACCAGGATTATTATTCTCATAATAAAGGATGAAACTGAGTGCTGTAAGCAATGAGTAAGTGTGACCTTAGCTCCTTTAATTAGACTGCAGAGCGCAGGTACTGCGTGGGTGGCCTGCTTATATACCGTGCTCCCAAGGGATGCTGGGATCCCTTGGGACTCCACCAGGTAGGCCCTCTGGTGGTGGTGTGATACAGGTTACAAGGGGTTAAATACATAACATCACTCCCCCGTGAAGTCAGCAGTACTCCTATTTACAGGGTGAGACGATCTGGGGCTTTTCACTCCCTTGTCGATCGTCTCGGTACAAATGCGGATGTGGGTGTGTTGGGTCATTTGTTCACTGGGCTGTTGGGTAGCCGGCCTTGCTGGGCTGCCGGGGATGGTGAGTTCGGCTTCATGGTGAACCATGATGTCAGTTGCCACTTGTGTGTGTGTTGGAGGGTCAAAGTTGGTGGTGTCTTCTTCAGGTTGTTCGTAACTGTTGGTGAACCGCAATTTGATTTGGTCCAAGTGTTTTCTGCACATTAGTCCATTGGCCAATTTGACCTGAAACACCCTACTCCCTTCTTTGGCTATGACCGTGCCAGCGAGCCATTTGGGACCATGTCCATAGTTGAGTACAAACACAGGGTCATTGACCTCAATATCACGTGACAAATTAGTGCGGTCATGGTACACACTTTGTTGATGCCGCCTACCCTGACGCGATCATGGAGATCAGAGTGGACAAGAGAGAGCCTTGTTTTGAGCACCCTTTTCATGAGCAGCTCGGCTGGGGGAACCCCGATGAGTGAGCGGGGTCTGGTGGCGGTAGCTGAGCAGTACTCGGGACAGCTGGGTCTGCAGGGAGCCTTCCGACACGTGTTTCAAGCTTTGCTTGATGGTCTGAACTGCGCACTCTGCCTGGCCATTGGATACGGGTTTGAACGGGGCAGATGTGACATGTTTGATCCCATTGCGGGTCATGAATTCCTTGAATTCAGCACTGGTGAAGCCCACTGTCGCTGACTAGGATATCAGGCAGGCTGTGCGTGGCAAACATGGCTCGTAGGCTTTCGATGGTGGCCGTGGATGTGCTTTCAAACACTATTACACATTCAATCCATTTTGAATAAGCATCCACGACAACCAAAAACATTTTTCCTAGGAATGGGCCCTCATAGTCCACGTGGATCCTCGACCACGGTTTGGAGGCCATGACCACAAACTTAGCGGTGCCTCTCTGGGTGCATTGCTCAGCTGAGAGCAAGTGTTGCACTGGCGCACGCATGACTCTAAATCTGAGTCGATGCCGGGCCACCACACATGGGATCTGGGTATAGCTTTCATCATTACAATGCCTGGGTGGGTGCTGTGTAGGTCACGTATGAACATTTCTCTGCCTTTCTTGGGAAAGACCACGCGATTGTCCCACAACAGACAGTCCGCCTGCAGGGACATTTCGTCTTTGCACCTGTGCAACGGCTTAATCTCTTCCTACATCTCCGCTGGACCAGCTCCCATGGAGGACACAGTTTTTTACCAGGGATAGTAAAGGATCCTGGCTGGTCCAGGTCCTGATCTGGCGGGCCCTAACAGGTGACTTTTCATTTTCGAATGCATCCATCACCATGAGCAAGTCCGCAGGCTGTGCCATTTCCACCCCGGTGGTGGGCAATGGTAGCCGACTGAGAGCATCAGCGCAGTTCCCTGTGCCTGGCCTGTGGCGGATTACATAGTTGTATGCCGACAGCGTGAGCGCCCATCTTTGGATGTGGGCAGAGGTATTGGGTGTTAATCCCTTTGCTCTCTGAGAATAGCGATATGAGCGGCTTGTGGTCAGTTTCAAGCTCAAACTTGAGACCAAACAAATATTTTTTTTTCACCCTGTAAACACACGCCAGAGCTTCTTTTTCAATCATGCTGTAGGCCCTTTCGGCCTTGGACAGACTCCGGGACGTATAAGTGACTGGTTGCAAAATCCCCGATTCGTTAGCCTGTTGTAACACACAACCGTATGAAGACGCATCGCAAGCCAGCACTAATTGTTTACACGGGTTATACAGAACAAGCAGTTTGTTTGAACACAACAGATTTTTGCCTTTCTCAAAGGCAGCCTCTTG
The DNA here is from genome assembly GCF_044704955.1 of Pristiophorus japonicus. Lineage (NCBI taxonomy): Eukaryota > Metazoa > Chordata > Chondrichthyes > Pristiophoridae > Pristiophorus > Pristiophorus japonicus. Next base: position 10,095 of record NW_027251728.1, on the reverse strand, counting down.
TGACTTCCCCCACACCCAGTCGTCTCCCTTGTGCAGTATGTAGGGGTTCTAGCAAGGTACTTAACCCGGGTAGGAAATTACTGAGATAGTTGAGGAGTCCCAGGAACGACCGCAGCTCCGTCACGTTCTGTGGTCTCGGCGCGTTCTTGATGGCCTCCGTCTTGGTGTCGGTGGATCTGATGCCGTCTGCTGCGATTCTTCTTCCCAAGAACTCGACCTCCTGCGCCAGGTAAACACACTTCGAGCGTTTCAACCTGAGTCCTACGCGATCTAGCCGACTTAGAACCTCTTCCAGATTCTCCAAGTGTTCGATGGTGTCCCGACCTATGACCAGTATGTTGCCCTGGAAAACCACGGTGTGTGGAACCAACTTTAGCAGGCTCTCCATGTTCCGTTGGAAAATTGCCGCGGCCGACCGAATTTCGAACGGGCATCTGTTATAGATGAACAGACCTTTGTGCATGTTGATGCAGGTGAGGCCTTTCGAAGACTCCTCCAGCTCCTGTGTCATGTAGGCCGAGGTCAGATCCAACTTGGTGAGTGTCTTCCCTCCAGCCAGCGTCGCAAATAGGTCGTCTGCCTTGGGTAGCGGGTATTGGTCTGTAGTGAAAAACGGTTAATCGTTACTTTATAGTCCCCACAAATTCTGACCGTGCCGTCCTCTTTGAGTACCGGGACAATCGGACTGGCCCACTCGTTGAATTCCATCGGCGCGATGGTGCCTTCTCGCTGCAGCCTGTCCAGCTCAATTTCCACTTTCTCTCGCATGATATACGGTACCACCCGTGCCTTGTGGTGGATGGGTCGTGTACCGGGAACCAGATGGATCTGCACTTTCACGCCCCGAGAAACTTCCAATACCTGGCTCGAACAATGATGGAAATCGGCTCAGAACCTGGGCACATGAGGCATCGTCGACGGACGAAAGCGCTCGGATGTTGTCCCAGTTCCAGCGGATTTTTCCCAGCCAGCTTCTGCCGAACAGTGTGGGGCCATCCCCTGGCACGATCCATAGTGGGAGTTCGTGCACTGCTCCATCATAGGAGACTTTTACTGCTGCACTGCCAATTACAGGGATCAGTTCCTTGGTGTAAGGTCTTAGCTTGGTGTGAATGGGGCTGAGCTTGGGCCTGCGTGCCTTGTTGCACCACAGAATGTCGAAGGCCTTTTTACTCATTATGGACTGACCTGTGTCCAGTTCCATGGATACTAGAATACCGTTCAGTTCAACTTTTAACATTATTGGTGGACATTTTGTGGTGAAGGTGTGTACCTTGTACACTTCTGCCTCCTCGGTTCGAGTCTCTAGTTCAGCCTGATCCACCGTGGATCGATCTTCCTCTGCAACGTGGTGGTTTGCAGGGTTTGCAGCTCGCCTGCACATTCGCTGGTGGTGTCCCATTGTTCTACAGCCGTTGCACGCATAGTGCTTGAAGCGGCATTGATGGGCCCGATGATCACCGCCACAGCGCCAACAAGGTGTTAACTGCCTCACATTAACGATTGATGGCGGACTCTGGGTCATCTGAGGTCATGCAGCAGCCGGCGTGTACGTTCTGCTCGAAAACAACGTTACTTTGTGCACAGTACTGGCCGAAACCTCTTTATGCTGCGAAATTTGTTTGGTGTTATCGCTGGTGGACATAAATGCCTGGGCTATCGGTATGGCTTTACTCAGATTCGGTGTTTCAACAGTCAATAGTTTGCGAGGGATTACCTCCTGGCCAATGCCAAGCACAAAAAAGTCTCTCAGCATTTGTTCAAGGAATCCATCGAATTCGCAATGTCCTGCAAGGCGACATAGCTCACTACTCCTTGGCCCTCCGACCGTTGACACGTGCTCCCAGACCAGAGTACACAATTCTTCATAGGATTTGGTTGTTGGTTTTACCGGAACTAGAAGATTCTTCATGAGGCCATCGGTTGTTGCCCCACACACGGTGAGGAGGATCACCCTTCGTTTGGCACCTCGTTGGTCACGAAGTATTGGTCGATCTCTCCACAAAGGCCTCCCAATCGACCTCTTCTGAGAACTTCTCCAGGATACCAACTGTTCTTTGCATTTTCGTGCGGTTGTTCGTTACCTCGTCGCCAATTGTTACACTCATAATAAAGGATGAAACTGAGTACTGTGAGCAATGAGTAAGTGTGACCTCAGCTCCTTTAATTAGACTCCAGAGTGCAGGTACCGCGTGGGTGGCCTGCTTATATACCGTGCTCCCAAAGGTTGCTGGGACCCTTGGGACTCCACCAGGTGGGCCCTCTGGTGATGATGTGATACAGGTTGCCCAGGGTTAAATACATAACAATCCCAAACCAAATAACGTCCAGGCAAGTCAGTCAGCAGTTCCCTGTGCACTGCTAGACGACTGCTCCTCACGGAGCAGCAGCGATCTGGGGCGTAACATAGAAACATAGAAAATAGGTGCAGGAGTAGGCCATTCGGCCCTTCGAGCCTGCACCACCATTCAATAAGATCATGGCTGATCATTCCCTCAGTACCCCTTTCCTGCTTTCTCTCCATACCCCTCGATCCCTTTAGCCGTAAGGGCCATATCTAACTCCCTCTTGAATATATCCAATGAATGGCATCAACAACTCTCTGTGGTAGAGAATTCCACAGGTTAACAACTCTCTGATGAAGAAGTTTCTCCTCATCTCAGTCCTAAATGGCCTACCCCTTATCCTAAGATTGTGTCCCCTGGTTCTGGACTTCCCCAACATCGGGAACATTCTTCCTGCATCTAACCTGTCACGACCCGTCAGAATCTTATACATTTCTCTGAGATCCCCTCTCATCCTTCTAAACTCCAGTGAATAAAGGCCCAGTTGATCCAGTCTCTCCTCATATGTCAGTCCTGCCATCCCAGGAATCAGTCTGGTGAACCTTCGCTGCACTCCCTCAATAGCAAGAACGTCCTTCCTCAGATTAGGAGACCAAAACTGAACACAATATTCCAGGCCTCACCAAGGCCCTGTACAATTGCAGTAAGACTTCCCTGCTCCTATACTCAAATCCTCTTGCTATGAAGGCCAACATACCATTTGCATTCTTCACTGCCTGCTGTACCTGCATGTCAACTTTCAATGTCTGATGAACCACAACACCCAGGTCTCGTTGCACTCCCCTTTTCCTCGTCTGTCACCATTCAGATAATATTCTGCCTTCGTGATATTGCCTCCAAAGTGGATAACCTCACATTTATCCACATTATACTGCATCTGCCATGCATTTGCCCACTCACCTAACCTGTCCAAGTCACCCTGCAGCCTCACAGCATCCTCCTCACAGCTCACACTGCCACCCAGTTTAGTGTCATCTGCAAACTTGGAGATATTACATTCCATTCCTTCATCCAAATCATTGATGTATATTGTAAAGAGCTGGGGTCCCAGCACTGAGCCCTGCGGCACTCCACTAGTCACTGCCTCCCATTCCGAAAAGGACCCGTTTATCCCGACTCTCTGCTTCCTGTCTGCCAACCAGTTCTCTATCCACGTCAGTGCATTACCCCCAATACCATGTGCTTTGATTTTGCACACTAATCTCTTGTGTGGGACCTTGTCAAAGGCCTTTTGAAAGTCCAAATACTCCACATCCACTGGTTCTCCCTTGTCCACTCTACTCGTTACATCCCAAAAAAATTCCAGAAGATTTGTCAAGCATGATTTCCCTTTCATAAATCCATGCTGACTTGGACCAATCCTGTGACTGCTTTCCAAATGCACTGCTATTTCATCCTTAATAATTGATTCTAACATTTTCCCCACTACTGATGTCAGGCTAACCGGTCTATAATTACCCGTTTTCTCTCTCCTTCCTTTTTTAAAAAGTGGTGTTCCATTAGCTACCCTCCAGTCCACAGGAACTGATCCAGAGTCGATAGACTGTTGGAAAATGATCACCAATACATCCACTATTTCTAGGGCCACTTCCTTAAGTACTCTGGGATGCAGACAATCAGGGCCCGGGGATTTATCGGCCTTCAATCCCATCAATTTCTCCAACACAATTTCCCGCCTAATTAGGATATCCTTCAATTCCTCCTTCTCACTAGACCCTCGGTCCCCTAGTACATCCGGAAGGTTACTTGTGTCTTCCTTCGTGAAGACAGAACCAAAGTAGTTGTTCAATTGGTCTGCCATTTCTTTGTTCCCCATTATAAATTCACCTGAGTCCGACTGAAGACGTTTGTCTTCATTAATCTTTTTCTCTTCACATGTTTATAGAAGTTTTTGCAGTCAGTTTTTATGTTCCCTGCAAGCGTCCTCTCGTACTCTATTTTCCCCCTCCGAATTAAACCCTTAGTCCTCATCTGCTGAATTCTAAATTTCTCCCAGTCCTCAGGTTGCTGCTTTTTCTGGACAATTTATATGCCTCTTCCTTGGATCTAACACTGTCCTTAATTTCCCTTTTTAGCCACGGTTGAGCCACCTTCTGTTTTATTTTTACTCCAGACAAGGATGTACAATTGTTGAAGTTCATCCATGTGATCTTTAAATGTTTGCCATTGCCTATCCACCATCAACCCTTTAACTATCATTTGCCAGTCTATTCTAGCCAATTCACGCCTCATACCGTCGAAGTTACCTTTCCTTAAGTTCAGGACCCTAGTTTCTGATTTAACTGTGTCACTCTCTATCTTTATAAAGAATTCTACCATATTATGGCCACTCTTCCCCAAGGGGCCTCGCACAACAAGATTGCTAATTAGTCCCTTCTCATTACACATCACCCAGTCTAGGATGGCCAGCTCTCTAGTTGGCTCCTCGACATATTGGTCTAGAAAACCATCCCTAATACACTCCAGGAAATCCTCCTCCACCTCATTACTACCAGTTTGGTTAGCCCAATCAATATGTAGATTAAAGTCGCCCATGATAACTGCTGTACCTTTATTGCACACAGCCCTTATTTCTTGTTTGATGCTGTCCCCAACTGTTTGGTGGTCTGTACACAACTCCCACTAGCGTTTTCTGCCTTTTGGTATTCCATGGCTCCACCCATACCGATTCCACATCATCCAAACCAATGTCCTTCCTTACTGTTGCATTAATTTCCTCTTTAACCAGCAACGCCACCCCGCCTCCTTTTCCTCTCTGCCTATCCTTCCTAAATGTTGAATACCCCTGGATGTTGAGTTCCCAGCCTTGGTCACCCTGGAGCCATGTCTCCGTGATGCCAATTACATCGTATCCATTAACTGCTATCTGTGCAGTTAATTCGTCCACCTTATTCCGAATACTCCTCGCATTGAGGCACAGAGCAATCAGGTTTGTCTTTTTAACACACTTTGCCCCTTTAGAATTTTGCTGTAATGTGGCCCTTTTTGTTTTTTGCCTTGGGTTTCTCTGCCCTCCACTTTTACTATTCTCCTTTCTATCTTTTGTCTCTGTCTCCCCTTTATTTCCCTCTGTCTCCCTGCATAGTTTCCCATCCCCCTGACATATTAGTTTAACTCCTCCCCAACAGCACTAGCAAACACTCCCCCCAGGACATTGGTTCCGGTCCTGCCCAGGTGCAGACCGTCCGGTTTGTACTGGTCCCACCTCCCCCAAAACCGGTTCCAATGTCCCTGGAATTTGAATCCCTCCCTTCTGCACCACTCTTCAAGCAACGTATTCATCTGAGCTATCCTGCGATTCCTACTCTGACTAGCACGTGGCACTGGTAGCAATCCTGAGATTACTACTTTTGAGGTCCTACTTTTTAATTTAGCTCCTAGCTCCCTATATTCATCTCGTCGGACCTCATCCCCTTTTTTACCTATATCGTTGGTACCAATGTGCACCACGACAACTGGCTGTTCACCCTCCATTTTCAGAATATCCTGCACCCGCTCCGAGACATCCTTGACCCTTGCACCAAGGAGGCAACATACCATCCTGGAGTCTCGGTTGTGGCCGCAGAAACGCCTATCTATTCCCCTTACAATTGAATCCCCTATCACTATCGCTCTCCCACTCTTTTTCCTGCCCTCCTGTGCAGCAGAGCCAACCACGATGCCATGAACTTGGCTGCTGCTGCCCTCCCCTGATGAGTCATCCCCCTCAACAGTACTCAAAACGGTGTATCTGTTTTGCAGGGGGATGACCGCAGGGGACCCCTGCACTACCTTCCTTGCACTACTCTTCCTGCTGGTCTTCCATTCCCTATCTGGCTGTGTACCCTTTACCTGCGGTGTGACCAACTCACTAAACGTGCTATTCACGTCATTCTCAGCATCGTGGATGCTCCAGAGTGAATCCACCCGCAGCCCCAGTGCCGAAATGCGGTCTGTTAGGAGCTGGAGGCGGATACACTTCCCGCACACGTAGTCGTCAGGGACACCAGAAGCGTCCCTGACTTCCCACATAGTGCAGGAGGAGCATATCATGTGTCCGAGCTCTCCTGCCATGACTTAACCCTTGGATTAACTTAACTTAAGGAAAGGACAGGGAAGTCACAGGCATCTGTGAACCTGCCCGACGCTAGGAACAACGGCAACGGTCCCGAGAGCGGGCAACTTGAGCCAACCGGGCTCCCACTGCCAGCACTGGGCACCGCGCCACCACCAGACTACCCAGACACCATCCAGCAGTTCTGGAACTAGTTTGTCCTCACGCACCGGTGCCGACCCCAGCACTGACTCCAAATATATATCAAGTATGTACCAGTCAAATGTACTTGTCTCACACCTGTACCACAAATGTAATGATGTAAATGCAAATTTTTTTTCTGGACTCGAATGTATATGAATGTAATGAGCTACCGGCATAATCTATACGTGGAGGGCGGGGGGCGCGGTGGTGGGGGGAGAGAGAATGGAGTGGTCATGGACGCACAACCAGAAACCACCAGCACCTCCACTGCCAACGAAACACCACCTACTCACGCAAGATGGAAACGACACTCCAAGGGTCAACCAGATAGAGCTAAGCCCAGAGCACAGTCAATGCATGAAGGCAATTTGCACTAAAGGCTTGAGGGAGAGTGATGTCATGTATCCAGACATGCTTACTGCTTGTACTATTACATATGATGTGCCACCAGAGGGCACTACTATGGGAAACTTGTACACCAGCTGTATGGTCACCAAGGTGTGCCACCAGAGGGCACCTCAGTGGGAGACTTGTAGGTTACCTGTACAGTTGTGCCAGGCCTAGTAAAAAAAGGCAGGACATCACTCTGGAGTTATATTAAATGGACTATGGTCACTACAGTTCAAGTACAATACTTTGCCTCGTGGAATCATTATCAGAGCATCTAAAGACAGAACAGATACTCTGTCACAGATACACTCTGTCCAGATACAGTCAGATACACTCTGTCCAGATACAGTCACAGATATACTCTGTCCAGATACAGTCACAGATATACTCTGTCCAGATACAGTCACAGATACACTCTGTCCAGATACAGTCACAGATATACTCTGTCCAGATACAGTCAGATACACTCTGTCCAGATACAGTCACAGATATACTCTGTCCAGATACAGTCACAGATACACTCTGTCCAGATACAGTCAGATACACTCTGTCCAGATACAGTCACAGATACACTCTGTCCAGATACAGTCACAGATATACTCTGCCCAGATACAGTCAGATACACTCTGTCCAGATACAGTCACAGACATACTCTGCCCAGATACAGTCACAGATACACTCTGTCCAGATACAGTCACAGATATACTCTGCCCAGATACAGTCAGATACACTCTGTCCAGAAACAGTCACAGATATACTCTGCCCAGATACAGTCAGATACACTCTGTCCAGATACAGTCACAGACATACTCTGCCCAGATACAGTCACAGATATACTCTGTCCAGATACAGTCACAGATATACTCTGCCCAGATACAGTCACAGATATACTCTGCCCAGATACAGTCAGATACACTCTGTCCAGATACAGTCACAGATATACTCTGTCCAGATACAGTCAGATACACTCTGTCCAGATACAGTCACAGATATACTCTGTCCAGATACAGTCAGATACACTCTGTCCAGATACAGTCAGACATACTCTGTCCAGATACAGTCACAGATATACTCTGTCCAGATACAGTCACAGATACACTCTGTCCAGATACAGTCAGATACACTCTGTCCAGATACAGTCACAGATACACTCTGTCCAGATACAGTCACAGATATACTCTGCCCAGATACAGTCAGATACACTCTGTCCAGATACAGTCACAGACATACTCTGCCCAGATACAGTCACAGATATACTCTGTCCAGATACAGTCACAGATATACTCTGCCCAGATACAGTCACAGATATACTCTGCCCAGATACAGTCAGATACACTCTGTCCAGATACAGTCACAGATATACTCTGTCCAGATACAGTCACAGATATACTCTGCCCAGATACAGTCACAGATATACTCTGCCCAGATACAGTCACAGATATACTCTGCCCAGATACAGTCAGATACACTCTGTCCAGATACAGTCACAGATATACTCTCCCCAGATACAGTCAGATACACTCTGCCCAGATACAGTCAGATACACTCTGTCCAGATACAGTCACAGATATACTCTGTCCAGATACAGTCAGATACACTCTGTCCAGATACAGTCAGATACACTCTGTCCAGATACAGTCACAGATATACTCTCCCCAGATACAGTCAGATACACTCTGCCCAGATACAGTCAGATACACTCTGTCCAGATACAGTCACAGATATACTCTGCCCAGATACAGTCACAGATATACTCTGCCCAGATACAGTCACAGATATACTCTGTCCAGATACAGTCAGATACACTCTGTCCAGATACAGTCACAGATACACTCTGTCCAGATACAGTCAGATACACTCTGTCCAGATACAGTCACAGATACACTCTGTCCAGATACAGTCAGATACACTCTGTCCAGATACAGTCACAGATACACTCTGTCCAGATAGTCACAGATACACTCTGTCCAGATACAGTCAGATACACTCTGTCCAGATACAGTCACAGATACACTCTGTCCAGATACAGTCACAGATACACTCTGTCCAGATACAGTCACAGATATACTCTGCCCAGATACAGTCAGATACACTCTGTCCAGATACAGTCACAGATACACTCTGTCCAGACACCCTGTGCCTATAATGTTGCCCAGTGACTGTTCCTCGCTCTCGGTGCCTACTTGAACGGTTTCTCCACGGTGCAATAGATGGTGAAAGCTTGCAGTTGCTGCTGCACTCCAGCCAATGAGTTTGCGAATCGCTGATTGCTGATAAGTGCGATGGTTTGTTCAATCCACTCCAGCAGCTCAGATGCCAGTGATTCATATCTCGCAATAATTTGTTCAATCTCCAGAGCATTGTCCAGAACCTGTCAGAGACAGAGAGAGACAGACAAACAGACAGAGAGCAAGAGAGAGACAGAGACAGACACAGAGAAAGAACAAGAGAGAGAGGACGAGAGATAAAGAGAGTGATGATAGACACAAAGGGGCAGAGATAAAAATGAGAGACACATACAGGCAGAGAAAGACAGAGAAACAGAGACACATGTAAAAACATAGAGATAGTGAGAGATACACAGACACAGTGAGAGATAGAGATAGTGTGATACACACAGACACAGTGAGAGATAGAGATAGTGTGATACACACAGACACAGAGAGAGATAGTGTGATACACACAGACACAGTGAGAGATAGAGATAGTGTGATACACACAGACACAGAGAGAGATAGTGTGATACACACAGACACAGTGAGAGATAGAGATAGTGAGAGATACACAGACACAGTGAGAGATAGAGATAGTGTGATACACACAGACACAGAGAGAGATAGTGTGATACACACAGACACAGAGAGAGATAGTGTGATACACACAGACACAGTGAGAGATAGAGATAGTGTGATACACACAGACACAGAGAGAGATAGTGTGATACACACAGACACAGAGAGAGATAGTGTGATACACACAGACACAGTGAGAGATAGAGATAGTGTGATACACACAGACACAGAGAAAGATAGAGATAGTGTGATACACACAGACACAGTGAGAGATAGAGATAGTGTGATACACACAGACACAGATAGAGATAGTGTGATACACACAGACACA
>NW_027251726.1:27500-30000 GCF_044704955.1 Pristiophorus japonicus | reverse complement strand
TGAACTGAAAATTGTCGGCGGCAAATGGTTAACCAAATGGGTTGAAGGTGGCAAACCATTAACCGAAAACTCTGGCAAATGGTTAACCGGCGTGTTAAGATGGTATCTTTAATAAAAGACGGAAATGACGAAGCCAACATAGCCAAACGAAGGCGGGGACGTTAGTGTGGCAGAAGGGCATGTCTTTAAGCCGTCGGGCGAATGTCCCTGCCAGTTGGAATCTTTTCGGGAAAAAGGGTGAAAAAATCGGAAAGGCCTAGCCGTCCGCCGTGGGGTGCGTTCGCTCGGGCTCGGCCAGCCGCGTCGATGGGTGCCGGAACGGTGCGGCTGCGCTCCGGGAGTGCGGAGATACGGCCTGTCAAGTTTCGTCCCGGAAGTCTGGATGGAGCTAAATCCGAAGCCTTTTGCGGGAAATTAGTTCCAGGGCTCGGCGACCGAAGTCAAATCCGTCCCGCCAACTTGACACTTGTCATTTCTGTCCTTGGGGGTTGGCGGGGTACCTGCACAGAGGTAGGAGGTGGCTGATCGAGAATTGGTGAGTTTTCCAAAGTCACGTCTCGAGCCTCCAGGTCTGCAGAGACCGACCAGGGCTGCCGCCCAACCGACTATTCACCCTTTTTGGGCGGGAATTTTTTCCATTTTTGTCCATTTTTCGGGTTTTTGGTCGGGCTTCAAAAACGGCAGCCCGAGGCCTGGCAGAGGCCGGGGCATGTCCCCGGTCGCGCCAGGCGGCTCGCGCGACCCGATTAGGCCCCGAAAGGAGTCGGGAAATCGGCAGACCTGCCCGAGTTCAGCCCGGGGGAGGCGGGGGGCAGGTCGGTTCGGCTCAAATCATTAACCAAAGCCGAGACTTGGTCTCGCTGGCGCAACCGAAGTGCCAGGCTGGATAACTCATTAACCAGAAGGCGGCTGGAGGCAGGCAGGGCTGATGGCTGAGGCCGGGTGGAGGCCACCCGCGGCCGGGAAAGTCAAAAGTCCCGTTGTGTGGAAGTCTATGAGGTCAGATTCGGCCGCCTTACCGGGCCTGCGGTTGATGGTTTCCCGCTTGGGCAAGCGAGTCGGCCCGGCAAAGTGGCCACTTGCATTTTCTGGCAAGTGTCTGCGAACAACGTTAATGAGTTGAACCTCGGCAATTGTCGGAAGTCCCGATGAAGAAATGAAAATGCCCCTTTTGCGGGGATTTGGATGCTCATGGCCGGCAGCAGGTGGCCCGACGCCCCGCCAACTTGACACTTGTCATTTCTGTCCTTGGGGGTTGGCGGGGTATCTGCACAGAGGTAGGAGGTGGCAGAATCGAGACTTGGTGAGTTTTCCAAACAAACGTCTCGAGCCTCCAGGTCTGCAGAGACCGACCAGGGCTGCCGCCCAACCGACTATTCACCCTTTTTGGGCGGGAATTTATTCCCTTTTTGCCCATTTTTCGGGTTTTTGGTCGGGCTTCAAAAGCGGCTGCCCGAGGCCTGGCAGAGGCCGGGGCATGGGCCCCGATCGCGCCAGGCGGCACGCGCGACCCGATTAGGCCCCGAAAGGAGTCGGGAAATCGGCAGACCTGCCCGACTTCAGCCCGCGGGGGCGGGGGGCAGGTCGGTTCGGCTCAAATCATTAACCAAAGCCGAGACTTGGTCTCGCTGGCGCAACCGAAGTGCCAGGCTGGATAACTCATTAACCAGAAGGCGGCTGGAGGCAGGCAGGGCTGATGGCTGAGGCCGGGTGGAGGCCACCCGCGGCCGGGAAAGTCAAAAGTCCCGTTGTGTGGAAGTCTATGAGGTCAGATTCGGCCGCCTTACCGGGCCTTCGGTTGATGGTTTCCCGCTTGGGCAAGCGAGTCGGCCCGGCAAAGTGGCCACTTGCATTTTCTGGCAAGTGTCTGCGAACAACGTTAATGAGTTGAACCTTGGAAATTGCCGGAAGTCCCGATGAAGAAATGAAAATGCCCCTTTTGCGGGGATTTGGATGCTCATGGCCGGCAGCAGGTGGCCCGACGCCCCGCCAACTTGACACTTGTCATTTCTGTCCTTGGGCGTTGGCGGGGTATCTGCACAGAGGTAGGAGGTGGCAGAATCGAGACTTGGTGAGTTTTCCAAACAAACGTCTCGAGCCTCCAGGTCTGCAGAGACCGACCAGGGCTGCCGCCCAACCGACTATTCACCCTTTTTGGGCGGGAATTTATTCCCTTTTTGCCCATTTTTCGGGTTTTTGGTCGGGCTTCAAAAGCGGCTGCCCGAGGCCTGGCAGAGGCCGGGGCATGGGCCCCGATCGCGCCAGGCGGCTCGCGCGACCCGATTAGGCCCCGAAAGGAGTCGGGAAATCGGCAGACCTTGCCGAGTTCAGCCCGCGGTGGCGGGGGGCAGGTCGGTTCGGCTCAAATCATTAACCAAAGCCGAGACTTGGTCTCGCTGGCGCAACCGAAGTGCCAGGCTGGATAACTCATTAACCAGAAGGCGGCTGGAGGCAGGCAGGGCTGATGGCTGAGGCCGGGTGGAGGCCACCCGCGGCCGGG
>NW_027251726.1:10000-15000 GCF_044704955.1 Pristiophorus japonicus | reverse complement strand
CGCTTGGCCCGCCGGGCAACCGGCATCCGCTGCAGTCTTTGGGCAGTAACATGACGACGCAACGTGGCAACTGGCGCGGGTAAAGAGCGTCCGCTGCGGCCGGACGGGTCGCACCGGAGGCCAGCGACGGCGTGCGGCCGGCTCTTTGGCCGGCGGAGGTGCAGCCGTTGGCTGGAGACCGCTTTCCGACGGCTATCTCCGCTGGTGGGCCAGCTGTGCTCGTCGGGTGCGCGGCGCGGGGAAGAGGGAAGGGCAAGCGGCATCGAACGCTAGCACATTCCTGCGGGCCGACCCGAAGCCGAGCGCGCTGGAAGTCCGCGAAATGCAACCGGAGAAGAAAGTCTGAATGTGGCAACTGATGACTGAAAATTGTCGGCGGCAAATGGTTAACCAAATGGGTTGAAGGTGGCAAACCATTAACCGAAAACTCTGGCAAATGGTTAACCGGCGTGTTTAAGATGGTATCTTTAATAAAAGACGGAAATGACGAAGCCAACATAGCCAAACGAAGGCGGGGACGTTAGTGTGGCAGAAGGGCATGTCTTTAAGCCGTCGGGCGAATGTCCCTGCCAGTTGGAATCTTTTCGGGAAAAAGGGTGAAAAAATCGGAAAGGCCTAGCCGTCCGCCGTGGGGTGCGTTCGCTCGGGCTCGGCCAGCCGCGTCGATGGGTGCCGGAACGGTGCGGCTGCGCTCCGGGAGTGCGGAGATACGGCCTGTCAAGTTTCGTCCCGGAAGTCTGGATGGAGCTAAATCCGAAGCCGTTTGCGGGAAATTAGTTCCAGGGCTCGGCGACCGAAGTCAAATCCGTCCCGCCAACTTGACACTTGTCAATTCTGTCCTTGGGGGTTGGCGGGGTACCTGCACAGAGGTAGGAGGTGGCTGATCGAGAATTGGTGAGTTTTCCAAAGTCACGTCTCGAGCCTCCAGGTCTGCAGAGACCGACCAGGGCTGCCGCCCAACCGACTATTCACCCCTTTTTGGGCGGGAATTTTTTCCATTTTTGTCCATTTTTCGGGTTTTTGGTCGGGCTTCAAAAACGGCAGCCCGAGGCCTGGCAGAGGCCGGGGCATGTCCCCGGTCGCGCCAGGCGGCTCGCGCGACCCGATTAGGCCCCGAAAGGAGTCGGGAAATCGGCAGACCTGCCCGAGTTCAGCCGGGGGAGGCGGGGGGCAGGTCGGTTCGGCTCAAATCATTAACCAAAGCCGAGACTTGGTCTCGCTGCGCAAACCGAAGTGCCAGGCTGGATAACTCATTAACCAGAAGGCGGCTGGAGGCAGGCAGGGCTGATGGCTGAGGCCGGGTGGAGGCCACCCGGCGGCCGGGAAAGTCAAAAGTCCCGTTGTGTGGAAGTCTATGAGGTCAGATTCGGCCGCCTTACCGGGCCTGCGGTTGATGGTTTCCCGCTTGGGCAAGCGAGTCGGCCCGGCAAAGTGGCCACTTGCATTTTCTGGCAAGTGTCTGCGAACAACGTTAATGAGTTGAACCTCGGCAATTGTCGGAAGTCCCGATGAAGAAATGAAAATGCCCCTTTTGCGGGGATTTGGATGCTCATGGCCGGCAGCAGGTGGCCCGACGCCCCGCCAACTTGACACTTGTCATTTCTGTCCTTGGGGGTTGGCGGGGGTAACTGCACAGAGGTAGGAGGTGGCAGAATCGAGACTTGGTGAGTTTTCCAAACAAACGTCTCGAGCCTCCAGGTCTGCAGAGACCGACCAGGGCTGCCGCCCAACCGACTATTCACCCTTTTTGGGCGGGAATTTATTCCCTTTTTGCCCATTTTTCGGGTTTTTGGTCGGGCTTCAAAAGCGGCTGCCCGAGGCCTGGCAGAGGCCGGGGCATGGGCCCCGATCGCGCCAGGCGGCACGCGCGACCCGATTAGGGCCCCGAAAGGAGTCGGGAAATCGGCAGACCTGCCCGACTTCAGCCCGCGGGGGCGGGGGGCAGGTCGGTTCGGCTCAAATCATTAACCAAAGCCGAGACTTGGTCTCGCTGGCGCAAACCGAAGTGCCAGGCTAGATAACTCATTAACCAGAAGGCGGCTGGAGGCAGGCAGGGCTGATGGCTGAGGCCGGGTGGAGGCCACCCGCGGCCGGGAAAGTCAAAAGTCCCGTTGTGTGGAAGTCTATGAGGTCAGATTCGGCCGCCTTACCGGGCCTTCGGTTGATGGTTTCCCGCTTGGGCAAGCGAGTCGGCCCGGCAAAGTGGCCACTTGCATTTTCTGGCAAGTGTCTGCGAACAACGTTAATGAGTTGAACCTTGGAAATTTGCCGGAAGTCCCGATGAAGAAATGAAAATGCCCCTTTTGCGGGGATTTGGATGCTCATGGCGGCAGCAGGTGGCCCGACGCCCCGCCAACTTGACACTTGTCATTTCTGTCCTGGGGGTTGGCGGGGTATCTGCACAGAGGTAGGAGGTGGCAGAATCGAGACTTGGTGAGTTTTCCAAACAAACGTCTCGAGCCTCCAGGTCTGCAGAGACCGACCAGGGCTGCCGCCAACCGACTATTCACCCTTTTTGGGCGGGAATTTATTCCCTTTTTGCCCATTTTTCGGGTTTTTGGTCGGGCTTCAAAAGCGGCTGCCCGAGGCCTGGCAGAGGCCGGGGCATGGGCCCCGATCGCGCCAGGCGGCTCGCGCGACCCGATTAGGCCCCGAAAGGAGTCGGGAAATCGGCAGACCTTGCCGAGTTCAGCCCGCGGTGGCGGGGGGCAGGTCGGTTCGGCTCAAATCATTAACCAAAGCCGAGACTTGGTCTCGCTGGCGCAACCGAAGTGCCAGGCTGGATAACTCATTAACAGAAGGCGGCTGGAGGCAGGCAGGGCTGATGGCTGAGGCCGGGTGGAGGCCACCCGCGGCCGGGAAAGTCAAAAGTCCCGTTGTGGAAGTCTATGAGGTCAGATTCGGCCGCCTTACCGGGCCTCTTCGGTTGATGGTTTCCCGCTTGGGCAAGCGAGTCGGCCCGGCAAAGTGGCCACTTGCATTTTCTGGCAAGTGTCTGCGAACAACGTTAATGAGTTGAACCTTGGAAATTGCCGGAAGTCCCGATGAAGAAATGAAAATGCCCCTTTTGCGGGGATTTGGATGCTCATGGCCGGCAGCAGGTGGCCCGACGCCCCGCCAACTTGACACTTGTCATTTCTGTCCTTGGGGGTTGGCGGGGTATCTGCACAGAGGTAGGAGGTGGCAGAATCGAGACTTGGTGAGTTTTCCAAACAAACGTCTCGAGCCTCCAGGTCTGCAGAGACCGACCAGGGCTGCCGCCCAACCGACTATTCACCCTTTTTGGGCGGGAATTTATTCCCTTTTTGCCCATTTTTCGGGTTTTTGGTCGGGCTTCAAAAGCGGCTGCCCGAGGCCTGGCAGAGGCCGGGGCATGGTCCCCGATCGCGCCAGGCGGCTCGCGCGACCCGATTAGGCCCCGAAAGGAGTCGGGAAATCGGCAGACCTGCCCGAGTTCAGCCCGGGGGGGGCGGGGGGCAGGTCGGTTCGGCTCAAATCATTAACCAAAGCCGAGACTTGGTCTCGCTGGCGCAACCGAAGTGCCAGGCTGGATAACTCATTAACCAGAAGGCGGCTGGAGGCAGGCAGGGCTGATGGCTGAGGCCGGGTGGAGGCCACCCGCGGCCGGGAAAGTCAAAAGTCCCGTTGTGTGGAAGTCTATGAGGTCAGATTCGGCCGCCTTACCGGGCCTTCGGTTGATGGTTTCCCGCTTGGGCAAGCGAGTCGGCCCGGCAAAGTGGCCACTTGCATTTTCTGGCAAGTGTCTGCGAACAACGTTAATGAGTTGAACCTCGGAAATTGCCGGAAGTCCCGATGAAGAAAATGAAAATGCCCCTTTTGCGGGGATTTGGATGCTCATGGCCGGCAGCAGGTGGCCCGACGCCCCGCCAACTTGACACTTGTCATTTCTGTCCTTGGGGGTTGGCGGGGTATCTGCACAGAGGTAGGAGGTGGCAGAATCGAGACTTGGTGAGTTTTCCAAACAAACGTCTCGAGCCTCCAGGTCTGCAGAGACCGACCAGGGCTGCCGCCCAACCGACTATTCACCCTTTTTGGGCGGGAATTTATTCCCTTTTTGCCCATTTTTCGGGTTTTTGGTCGGGCTTCAAAAGCGGCTGCCCGAGGCCTGGCAGAGGCCGGGGCATGGGCCCCGATCGCGCCAGGCGGCTCGCGCGACCCGATTAGGCCCCGAAAGGAGTCGGGAAATCGGCAGACCTGCCCGAGTTCAGCCCGCGGTGGCGGGGGGCAGGTCGGTTCGGCTCAAATCATTAACCAAAGCCGAGACTTGGTCTCGCTGGCGCAACCGAAGTGCCAGGCTGGATAACTCATTAACCAGAAGGCGGCTGGAGGCAGGCAGGGCTGATGGCTGAGGCCGGGTGGAGGCCACCCGCGGCCGGGAAAGTCAAAAGTCCCGTTGTGTGGAAGTCTATGAGGTCAGATTCGGCCGCCTTACCGGGCCTGCGGTTGATGGTTTCCCGCTTGGGCAAGCGAGTCGGCCCGGCAAAGTGGCCACTTGCATTTTCTGGCAAGTGTCTGCGAACAACGTTAATGAGTTGAACCTTGGAAATTGCCGGAAGTCCCGATGAAGAAATGAAAATGCCCCTTCTGCGGGGATTTGGATGCTCATGGCCGGCAGCAGGTGGCCCGACGCCCCGCCAACTTGACACTTGTCATTTCTGTCCTTGGGGGTTGGCGGGGTGCCC
Organism: Pristiophorus japonicus; assembly: GCF_044704955.1. Taxonomy (NCBI): domain Eukaryota; kingdom Metazoa; phylum Chordata; class Chondrichthyes; family Pristiophoridae; genus Pristiophorus; species Pristiophorus japonicus. The sequence continues at coordinate 10,297 of NW_027251726.1, read as the reverse complement.
GGAGATTTTCGGGAACACGATTTTCAGAACATTTTTACGACAGCGGGTACACTTTGAAAGCGCCCGAAAAGTGATGCTTTGCTGAAAGGTGCTCAATCTCAGGAAAGAGACCTTTGAAAAGAGCACTTGGAAAGTCACAAAATGAACGGTGTGCGAGACTTGGAACAATTTTGACAAAGTCTTTTGTTGTACTTTTCAAACTCTTTGGTGTTTTGCTGAAATCGTACTCTGGGAGCCAGCAGCCCCGCTTGTACCCGTGCCCGGCTCTCAGGACAGACTAGTTTCCAACGGCCCTCC
>NW_027251725.1:0-38267 GCF_044704955.1 Pristiophorus japonicus | reverse complement strand
GATGTCGAGTCGGGTCCGGGGGCGGGAGCAGGGGGGAGGGGGGGGAAGGAGGGAGGGAGGGAGGGAGGGAAGGAGAGAGAGTGGGAGTCGAGTAGTCGAGTCGGGTCGGGTGTTTGTGAGCCAGCTGAAGGGAGGAAGCAGGAGCTCGGCATGGGAGGTGCAGCCTGATCAACAGCAGCCCCATTGAGGCCATTCGGCCAGGGCGAGGGGCTGCGTGCTTCGGACCCCTCCCACACAGTTTGGGTGCCTGGAGCTACTGTACAATCGCGCACATGTGCAGAGGTCCCAGCACTGTTTTCAGCGCAGGGACTGGCCCCGGCCCTACAGCTCATGCTGCGCCCAGCTCCAGAGAACCTGCAAGGAGCTGGAGAATCGGTAAGTATTTTTTAGGCGCACTTTCTAGCGCGAAAAACGGGCGTCCAGTCGGCCCGAAACTTGGGCCCTCGGGTCCTGAACTTAAGGAAAGGTAACTTCGATGGTTTGAGGCATGAATTGGCTCGAATAGACTGGCAAATGATACTTAAAGGGTTGACGGTCGATAGGTAATGTCAAACATTTAAAGATCACATGGATGAACTTCAGCAATTGTACATCCCTGTCTGGAGTAAAAAGAAAAACAGGGTTGGTGGCTCAACCATGGCTAACAAGGGAAATTAAGGATAGTGTTAAATCCAAGGAAGAGGCCTACAAATTGGCCAGAAAAAGCAACAAACCTGAGGACTGGGAGAAATTTAGAATTCAGCAGAGGTGGACAAAGGGTTTAATTAAGAGGGAGAAAATAGAGTACAAGAAGCAGCTTGCCGGGAACATAACAACTGACTACATATCTATAGAAGCTTTTGCAAAGAGAAAAAGATTAGTAAAGACAAACATAGATCCCTTGCAGTCGGATTCAGGTGAATTTATAATGGGGAACAAAGAAATGCAGACCAATTGAACAAATACTTTCGTTCTGTCTTCACGAAGGAAGACTAAAATAACCTTCTGGAAGTACTAGGGGACCGAGGGTCGAGTGAGAAGGAGGAACTGAAGGATATCCTTATTAGGCGGGAAATTGTGTTCGGGAAATTGATCGGATTGAAGGCCGATAAATCCCCAGGGCCTGATAGTCTGCATCCCAGAGTACTTAAGGAAGTGGCTCTAGAAATAGTGGATGCATTGGTGATCATTTTCCAACAGTCTATTGACTCTGGATCAGTTCCTATGGACTGGAGGGGAGCTAATGAAACACCACTTTTTAAAAAGGGAGAGAAAAAGCGGGTAATTATGGACCGGTTAGCCTGACGTCAGTAGTGGGGAAAATGTTGGAATCAATTATTAAGGATGAAATAACATTTGGAAAGCAGTGACAGGATCGGTCCAAGTCAGCATGGATTTATGAAGGGGAAATCATTCTTGACAAATCTTCTGGAATTTTTTGAGGATGTAACTAGTAGAGTGGACAAGGGATAACCAGTGGATGTGGTATATTTGGACTTTCAAAAGGCTTTTGACAAGGTCCCACACAAGAGATTGGTGTGCAAAATCAAAGCACATGGTATTGGGGGTAATACACTGATGTGGATAGAGAACTGGTTGGCAGACAGGAAGCAGAGAGTCGGGACAAACAGGCCCTTTTCAGAATGGCAGGCAGTGACTCGTGGAGTGCCGCAGGGCTCAGTGCTGGGATCCCAGCTCTTTACAATATACATCAATGATTTGGATGAAGGAATTGAGTGTAATATCTCCAAGTTTGCAGATTACACTAAACTGGGTGGCGGTGTGAGCTGTGAGGGGGACGCTAGGAAGCTGCAGGGTGACTTGGACAGGTTAGGCGAGTGGGAAAATGCATGGCAGATGCAGTATAATGTGGAAAAATGTGAAGTTATCCACTTTGGGGGCAAAAACAGGAAGGCAGATTATCTGAATGGTGAGATTAGTAAAAGGGGAGGTGCAACGTGACCTGGGTGTCATGGTACATCCGCCATTGAAGGTAGGCATGCAGATACAGCAGGCAGTAAAGAAAGCAAATGGCATGCTGGCCTTCAGAGCAAGGGGTTTTGAGTATAGGAGCAGGGATGTCTTACTGCAGTTATACAGGGTCTTGGTGAGACCACACTTGAGTATTGTGCGTAGTTTTGGTCTCCTAATCTGAGGAAGGACATGCTTGCTATTGAGGGAGTGCAGCGACGGTTCATCAGACTGATGCCCGGGATGGCAAGACTGGCACATGAGGAAAGACTGGATCGGCGAGGCTTATACTCATTGGAATTTAGAAGAATGAGGGGATCTCAAAGAAACTTATAAAATTCTGACGGGACTGGACAGGTTAGATGCAGGAAGAATGTTCCCGATGTTGGGGAAGTCCCGAACCAGGGGTCACAGTCTAAAGATAAGGGCGAAGCCATATTGGACCGAGATGAGGAGAAACTTTTTCACCCAGAGAATTGTGAACCTCTGGAATTCTCTGCCACAGAAAGTTGTTGAGTCCAGTTCGTTGGACATATTCAAAAGTGAGTTAGATGTAGCTCTTACAGCTAAAGGGATCAGGGGGTATGGAGAGAAGGCAGGGGTGGGGTATTGAGGTTGCATGATCAGCCATGATCATATTGACTGGCGATACAGGCTCGAAGGGCTGAATGGCCTTCACCTATTTTCTATGTTTCTAACAGTAGCATGTACTTCCAAGTCAGCTGCATTAAAGGAAATTGCAACTTTGTTTACTCTGCTACAACATGCATTAGCTCCTACCTTAGCAAAGTACCCTCGACTGCACAAGTATATTTTATTTACTTCCGACGCGTCATTCTTATGGCACTCTGAATGAAACTGTCAATTTTGTACCAATCTATATAGAAGTTTGTGAATTTATTTGTGCTGTGGCTCACACCCTCTGGATCTCGACTGCTCAAACTCATTTCACATGGGATCCTTACAATGAGACACAGATTTTCCTCCCATTAGTATCAAAAGGACATGTAGCACTGTACAAATCAGTAAGATGCAATTTGTGTAAGTTTAAACAATAGAAGACCATATCTCGAGGTTGTCTCAGCGAAGTTCAAAATGCATGTTGTTTTGGCTGCAATTATGCTGCAAATGTTGTGCATCATTAAGTCGTCAAAATTACTTTGTTGTATTCCAAAATTTGTGGTACAACTTCCTCATGAGAACAATTTTTAGTGGCTCAATGGTGCTGCATATTGGTGTCATCATCATCATCATTATCGGCAGTCCCTCAGGGTCAAGGATGACTTGCTTCCACATGAAAAATGAGTACTCAGGTGACCGATAAACTCATTTTAAATGGTGGAAGATGCCGGTGTGTGAATTCTTTTAACGTGGGGTGGCCGTTGCACACCAGGCACCACACAGGCTTGATGGTCTATATTGGTGTACACACACACACACACACTCCCATCCCCCATTCGATTCATAATTCAATAATGTAATTTTCAACAGAAATCTGGTCCTCCAAAGATTTGCTAAATTTACCTGGCTGATACAATTCTCTCTACTCCAGGGAGACGGTGGTCTAATCACTGGATCAACTGTCTCTGCAGCCTAAAAACAGAACATACAAACATTTAATGAAATGAGAGCTGATTCTTTCAGGGGCAGTCACGATCTCAGAAAATGTTCAGTAACAAATGTTAAGAATGGATGGTTTAAGATACACTACCACAGTTATAAATTTTCCTGAGTGGTATGCAAAAATCACAGACAGGACTACATGACAAAAACGTCAAAAAAAAGACTACATTCATTTTAGCAGTCTTTTCTCAACCATCGACCTTATATAGAAAAATTTTTTGACATGCAATATCTGACTGGATTAAACACGATCGACAGATTAAACAAGAACAGAAATTGAGAAATTATGTTAGAAGATAAAAGTAAGTTTATTCCAGTGCGATGTTCAGAAATCAGCACGCGATTTTGTTTTTTCCAAAACTAAGTAGAAACATTTAGCATGCAGCCTATAGTGAATTGGTTAACTAAAAATTTCTGTCATCCTTCAGGCCAGTGTCATGATGATGCTGGTGTTTTCCCTCTGCCATTGCTCTCATTTGATGCAAGTCATCAGCAAGCCAATGACCTACCAGTTTTCACAGAAAAGCAGATAAGGTCCAAAATTTAACTGCCAAAACATCAGTAAAAATATGGAATCCCATGTAATAATACTGCAACTTATGCAGTTAATAAAGCCAATGGTCCTAATGATAGCAATTGGAGTACTGCGTGCAGCTTTGGTCACCTTACTTAAGGATATACTAGCTTTGGAAGGGGTACAGAGACAATTCACTAGGTTGATTCCGGAGATGAGGGGGTTACCTTGGGCCCAAGTTTTGGGCCGCGCGGCGACCTGGACGCCCGTTTTTCACGCCACAAAGTGTGCCTAAAAAAAAAAACTTACAAATTCTCCAGCTCCTTGCTGGTCCTCGGCGCGGCACAGTACGAGCTGTAGGGGGTGGAGCTAGGTCCCTGCGCTGAAAACAGTGCCGGGACCTCTGCACATGCGCGCTACAGTGGGCGCGCATGTGCAGTAGCTCCAGGCGCCCAAAACTGTGTGGGAGGGGCCCGAAGCACGCAGCCCCTAGCCGAATGGCCTCACTGGGGCTGCGTGCATAAGGCTCCTCCCACGCCCAGATCCTGCTTCCTCCCGACCAGACTCGACTCCCGCTTCCCCTGCCCCGGACCGGACCCCAACACAGACCCAACTCCCGCCCCAGACCAGACCTTCCTCTCCCTTCCCCCCCACCCCGACCTGAACCGAACCGACCTCCCTCCCAGACCACCCCCACCCCCCCGGACCGGAGCCGAGTCGCGCTCTCCCCCCCCAAACCCGGGACCCGACCTGACCTCCCTCCCTCCGACCCGAACCAAACTGACCTCCCTCCGCCCCCCCCGACCCTGGAGCCGACGCCACCTACCTGTAAATCTGGTGCTAGGGGATGGGCCCTGCCCGAAGTCTTTGGCCCGGCCCGTTCAGCCTCCCCCCTCCCTTCTTTCTCCGCCCCCCACTTCTCCTTTCCTGCCCCCTCCTCCCTCTTCTCCTTCCCCCCCTTTCCCCCTTCTCCGCTCCCCCAGCCCCCTCCTCTCACTGTCAGAAACACAGACACTGACAGAGAGTGAGAGACACATACAGATAGACAGACAGAGATATAGAGAGACAGAGACACACTGGGCAGGGGGGGCATCCCAGCGATTTTATTAATTTTTTTTGATTGATTTATTGGTTGATTTATTGATGTTTTATCATTTATTATTGATGATGACTCTTTATTTGTAAAACTGAAGTGTTTAATGTTTGTAAACTTCCCTTTAAACACCACCCCCCCCCCCCCCCCACTCCTGATTTGTAACCTACGCCTGATTTTCTAAAGTGTAGACAAGGTTTTTTCGAGCGTACAAAAATCTTCACTTACTCCATTCTAAGTTAGTTTGGAGTAAGTTTTCACTGCCGAAACTTTGAAAACAGGAGTAAGTGGCCGGACACACCCCCTTTTGAAAAAGAAATTCTGTTCCAAAGTGAAACTGTTCTAACTGACTAGAACTGGAGCAAGCTAAATGCCGAGAATTTGAATTTCTAAGATACTCTGTTCTACACCAGTTGCTCCAAAAAATCAGGAGCAACTGAGGCCGAAACTTGGGCCCCTTATGATGATAGATTGAGTAGACTGGGTCTTTGCTCGTAGGAGTTCAGAAGGATGAAGGGTGATCTTATAAAAACATTTAAAATAATGAAGGGGATAGACAAGATAGAGGCAGAGAGGTTGTTTCCACTGGTCGGGGAGACTAGAACTAGGGGGCACAGCCTCAAAATATGGGGGAGCCAATTTAAAACCGAGTTGAGAAGGAATTTCTTCTCCCAGAGGGTTGTGAATCTGTGGAATTCTCTGCCCAGGGAAACAGTTGAGGCTAGCTCATTGAATGTATTCAAATCACAGATAGATAGATTTTTAACCAAGGGAATTAAGGGTTATGGGGAGCGGGCGGGTAAGTGGAGCTGAGTCCACGGCCAGATCAGCCATGATCTTGTTGAATGGCGGAGCAGGCTCGAGGGGCTAGATGGCCTACTCCTGTTCCTAATTCTTATGTTCTTATGTTCTTATAAGCAGACGGGGTTACAGACTATAATCCTCAAAATATTAATGAAGATCCTGGAATCCCAAGTAGTAAAGATAGAATTTGACTAACTCAATAAATCAGGGACCTTGGTAATCATCAAATTGCAAACAAATTTCGTAATTGACCTTGAGCAGGTGTGTCGCTATTCCTTCCCATCATCTCTGGACAACGAATTCGTAATTTGACCTCTGCCTCCCTCTCCCTGTCATGTAGCCGGTTCGTAGGGATACCATGAAGTTGGCTACTGAGACCCCCTTTCCCCCACCTGAGAGTACCAAACAACCATATGTTGTGTATGCAAAAATAAAGTTGCTCTCATCATATTGTGTCAATGCCGACTGTTTCAAGATCATTATGAATTGGCTTCAATGGCTAGCTCATTAACTCGAGTGAACATTCCCAACATACCAATCCTCTCCATCTCAATGGCATCAATTCACCTTCCTCTATCAAAGTAACAAGAGATGCTGGTCCTTTGACAATTTACCCATAAAAATCTTGAACCCAAGTTCACATCCAAAACATGTTATAATTAAACAAAAAATGTGTTTTTCGTTCATGGGATGTGTGCATCACTGGCAAGGCCAGCAGTTATTGCCCATCTCTAGTTGTCCTTAAGGTGGTGGTGATGAGCCACCTTTCTGAACCACCGCAGTGAACATAAGAACATAAGAATTAGGAACAGGAATAGGCCATCTATGCCTTCGAGCCTGCTCCGCCACTCAACAAGATCATGGCTGATCTGGCTGTGGACTCAGCTCCACTTACCCGCCCGCTCCCCATAACCCTTAATTCCCTTATTGCTTAGAAATCTATCTATCTGTGATTTGAATACATTCAATGAGCTAGCCTCAACTGCTTCCCTGGGCAGAAAATTCCACAGATTCACAACCCTCTGGGAGAAGAAATTCCTTCTCAACTCGGTTTTAAATTGGCTCCCCCATATTTTGAGGCTGTGCCCCCTAGTTCTAGTCTCCCCGACCAGTGGAAACAACCTCGCTGCCTCTATCTTGTCTATCCCTTTCATTATTTTAAATGTTTCTATAAGATCACCCCTCATCCTTCTGAACTCCAACGAGTAAAGACCCAGTCTACTCAATCCATCATAAGGTAACCCCCTCATCTCCGGAATCAACCTAGTGAATCGTCTCTGGACCCCCTCCAAAGCTAGTATATCCTTCCTTAAGTAAGGTGACCAAAACTGCACGCAGTACTCCAGGTGCGGCCTCACCAATACCCTGTACAGTTGCAGCAGGACCTCCCTGCTTTTGTACTCCATCCCTCTCGCAATGAAGGCCAACATTCCATTCGCCTTCCTGATTACTGGCTGCACCTGCAAACTAACTTTTTGGGATTCATGCACAAGGACCCCCAGGTCCCTCTGCACTGCAGCATGTTGTAATTTCTCCCCATTCAAATAATATTCCCTTTTACTGTTTCTCCCCCCCACCCCCCCCAAGGTGGATGACCTCACATTTTCCGACATCGTATTCCATCTGCCAAACTTTAGCCCATTCGCTTAGCCTATCTAAATCTCTTTGCAGCCTCTGTTCTCTACACAACCCGCTTTCCCACTAATCTGTGTGTCATCTTCAAATTTTGTTACACTACACTCTGTCCCCTCTTCCAGGTCATCTATGTATATTGTAAACAGTTGTGGTCCCAGCACCGATCCCTGTGGCACACCACTAACCACCGATTTCCAACCCAAAAAGGACCCATTTATCCCGACTCTGCTTTCTGTTAGCCAGCCAATTCTCGATCCATGCTAATACATTTCCTCTGACTCCGCGTACCTTTATCTTCTGCAGTAACCTTTTGTGTGGCACCTTATCGAATGCCTTTTGGAAATCTAAATACACCACATCCATCAGTACACCTCTATCCACCATGCTCGTTGTATCCTCAAAAAATTCCAGTAAATTAGTTAAACATGATTTTCCCCTTCATGAATCCATGTTGCATCTGCTTGATTGCACTATTCCTATCTAGATGTCCCGCTATTTCTTCCTTAATGATAGCTTCAAGCATTTTCCCCACTACAGATGTTAAACTAACCGGCCTATAGTTACCTGCCTTTTGTCTACCCCCTTTTTTTAAAAACAGAGGCGTTACATTAGCTGCTTTCTAATCCGCTGGTACTTCCCCAGAGTCCAGAGAATTTTGGTAGATTATAACGAATGCATCTGCTATAACTTCCGCCATCTCTTTTAATACCCTGGGATGCATTTCATCAGGACCAGGGGACTGGTCTACCTTGAGATCCATTAGCCTGTCCAGCACTACCCCCCATAGTGATAGTCTCGAGGTCCTCCCTTCCCACATTCCCATGACCAGCAATTTTTGGCATGGTTTTTGTGTCTTCCATTGTGAAGATCGAAACAAAATAATTGTTTCAGGTCTCAGCCATTTCCACATTTCCCACTAATAAATCCCCCTTCGCATCTTCTAAGAGACCAACATTTACTTGAGTCACTCTTTTCCATTTTATACTCCCACTGTCACGAAGGGAGTCCAAGAATTTTGACTTAGCGACGGTGAAGGAACGGTGATATATTTCCAAGTCAGGATGGTGTGTAACTTGGAGGGGGACTTGCAGGTGATCATGTTCCCATGCGTTTGCTGCTCTTGTCCTTCTAGATGGTAGAGGTCGCGGGTTTAGGAGGTGCTGCCGAAGCCTTGGTGATTTGTTGCATCCATCGTGTAGATGGTACACATTGCAGCCACGGTGCGCCGGTGAAGGAGGGAGTGAATGCTTAAGGTGGTAGTTGGGGGTGCCCATCAAGTGGGCTGCTTTGTCCTGGATGGTGTCGAGCTTCTTGAGTGCTGTTGGAGCTGCACTCATCTCAGCAAGTGGAGAGTATTCCATCACACTCCTGACTTGTGCCTTGCAGATGGAAAGAATTTGAGGAGTCAGGATGGGAGACATTCGCCACAGAATACGCAGCCTCTGACCTGCTCTTGTTACCACAGTATTTATGTGGCTGGTTCAGTTGAGTTTATGACCCCCAAGATGATGGTGGGGGATTCAGCGATGGTAATGCTGTAAAAGATCATGGGGCAGTGCTAATACTCTCACCTGGTGGAAATAGTCATTGCCTGGCACTTGTGTGGCGAGAATGTTATTTGCCACTTATCAGCCCAAGCATAAATGTCATCCAGGTCTTGCTGCCTGCTGGCATGGACTGTTTAATTATGAGGAGTTGCGAATGGCATTGAACACTGTGCAATCAGCGAACATCCCCACTTCTGACCTTATGATAGAGGGAAGGTCATTGATGAAGCAGCTGAAGATGGTTGGGCCTAGGACACTGCCTTGAACTCTCGCAACGATATCCTGGGGCTGTGATGATTGGCCTCCAACAACCATTTTCCTTTGCGCTTTGACTCCAGCCAGTGGAGAGTTTTCCCACTGATTCCCATTGACTTCAATTTTAATAGGGCTCCTTGATGCCACACTCGGTCAAATGCTGCCTTGATGTCAAGGGCAGTCACTCTCACCTCACCTCTGGATTTCAGTCCTTTTGTCCATGTTTCGGCCAAGGCTGTAATGAGGTCTGGCGCCATGGTCCTAGCGGAATCCAAATTGAGCATCGGTGAGCGGGTTATTGGTGAGAAAAAATAAAATGGGGAAGGTGGCTCAACCATGGCTGACAAGGGAAATTAAGGAAAGTGTTAAATCCAAGCAAGAGGCATATAAATTGACCAGAAAAAGCAGCAAACCTGAGGATTGGGAGAAATTTAAAATTCAGCAGAGGACGAAAAAGGGTTTAATTAAGAGGGGGCAAATAGAGTACGAGAAGAAGCTTGCCGGGAACATAAAAACTGACTGCAAAAGCTTCTCTAGATATGTGAAGAGAAAAAAAATTAGTGATGACAAACGCAAGTTCCCTTGCAGTCGGATTCAGATGAATTTATAATGGGGAACAAAGAAATGGCAGACCAATTGAACAAATACTTTGGTTCTGTCTTCACGAAGGAAGACACAAATAACCTTCCGGATGTACTAGGGGACCGAGGGTGTAGTGAGGAGGAGGAACTGAAGGATATCCTTATTAGGCAACAAATTGTGTTAGGGAAATTGATGGGATTGAAGGCTGATAAATTCCCGGGGTCTGATCGTCTGCATCCCAGAGTACTTAAGGAAGTGGCCCTAGAAATAGTGGATGCATTGGTGATCATTTTCTAACAGTCTATTGACTCTGGATCAGTTCCTATGGACTGGAGGGGAGCTAATGTAAGATCCATTTTTAGAAAAGGAGGGAAAGAAAATGGGTAATTATAGCCTGACATCAGTAGTGGGGAAAATGTTGGAATCAATTATTAAAGATGAAATAGCAGTGCATTTGAAAAGCAGTGACAGGATCGGTCCAAGTCAGCATGGATTTATGAAGGGGAAATCATGCTTGACAAATCTTCTGGAAATTTTTTGAGGATGTAACTAGTAGAGGACAAGGGAGAACCAGTGGATGTGGTGTATTTGGACTTTCAAAAGGCTTTTGACAAGGTCCCACACAAGAGATTGGTGTGCAAAATCAAAGCACATGGTATTGGGGATAATATACTGACGTGGATAGAGAACTGGTTGGCAGACAGGAAGGAGAGTCGGGATAAACGGATCCTTTTCAGAATGGCAGGCTGTGTCCAGTGGAGTGCCGCAGGGCTCAGTGCTGGGACCCCAGCTATTTACAATATACAGCAATGATTTGCATGAAGGAATTGAGTGTAACATCTCCAAGTTTGCAGATGACACTAAACTGGGCTGCGATGTGAGCTGTGAGGGGGATGCTAAGAGGCTGCAGGGTGACTTGGACAGGTTAGGTGAGTGGACAAATGCATGGCAGATGTATTATAATGTGGATAAATGTGAGGTTATCCACTTTGGGGGCAAAAACACAAAGCCAGATTATCTGAATGGTGGCAGATTAGGAAAAGGGGAGTTGCAACGAGACCTGGGTGTCATGGTTCATCAGTCATTGAAAGTTGGTATACAGGTACAGGAGGCAGTGAAGACGGCAAATGGTATGTTAGCCTTCATAGCTAGGGGATTTGAGTTTAGGAGTGGGGATGTTTTACTGCAGTTGTACAGGGCCTTGGTGAGGCCTCACCTGGAATATTGGGTTCAGTTTTGGTCTCCTAATCGGAGGAAGGACTTTCTTGCTATTGAGGGAGTGCAGCGAAGGTTCACCAGACTGATTCCTGGGATGGCAGGACTAACATATGAGGAGAGACTGGATCAACTGGGCCTTTATACATTTGCATTTAGAAGGATGAGAGGGGATCTCATAGAAACGTACAAGATTCTGACGGGACGGGACAGGTTAGATGCAGGTAGATTGTTCCCGATGTTGGGGAAGTCCAGAACCAGGGGACACAGTCTTAGGATAAGGGGGTAGGCCATTTAGGGCTGAGATGAGGAGAAACTTATTCACTCAGAGTTGTTAACCTGTGGAATTCCCTGCCGCAGAGAGAGTTGTTCATGCCAGTTCATTGGATTTATTCAAGAGTGAGTTAGATATGGCCCTTACGGCTAAGGGGATCAAAGGGTATGGAGAGAAAGCAGGAAAGGGGTACTGAGGGAATGATCAGCCATGATCTTATTGAATGGTAGTGCAGGCTCGAAGGGCCGAATGGCCTACTCCTGCACCTATTTTCTATGTTTCTATGTCGATGTAAAACTTGAATTTCCAATCTTAACAGGGACTCTGGACCAAGACATATTAATCGTTCCTACAGGTTTCAGTAACAATGGGTGTAAATCAGGATTAGAGGCCAGTAATGTTACATGGGTGGAACTAAACAATCTTATTGATGGAACTTACCAGAAAGCCAATATTCACTCAGCTCAAATGGCCCAGATATAAACAGGACACACTCAGCCCTAAAATCAGAGTTCTGCACTTAACCTGTCCCCGCTCCTATCGCACTCACTGCTATTTTGCCTAGATCTTTTACAAAGGTGGCATCTGAATCAGGTATAAATAGGCAGACTGTGTGCCGCGCACATTCCGCCCACGTGTAATGGGCGGTTTGCGGTCTAACCAGTAGTCCTTTCAGGGACAGTTGGAGGTCTCCCGACAAAATGGACAAGGAAATTACTACTTTTTTTTTGGTGGGGACAGAAGAAGCAGGAGTGCTCCTCCTGGGCCTACAAACAAAATCTGGACCATTGTCGGCCCATTTGAGGCACATCCCCTCCCGCTATGCTCCGCATGTTAGCTCAGCATGAAAGCCAGCTAATATGCCGTACTCCCAGAATTGGTCATTTGCAGCAGGTTGCCGCAGCTCATCAGCGGAATGAAGAAGCAAAGGCTTCTAAATGGCTTGGGTCCACTTGTTCTCTAACTTGGACTTATGTCGTCTCAGTGTTATGGGCAGGGCAAATGCCAGATTGACGACCTGCAAACAGGGAATTGTGGAAGAGATGAGCACAAAGTTCGCTGACAATGCACTCAAACCTTGGAAAGGAAAATGAAGTTAGATGTGGACAGTAGCAGAAGAGGACAGAGAGGTTGAAGGTGTACATGCTAATGAAGGACATCGACTGATTTTGAAAGGATGGGGAACGTATCTTTTACTTTCAGAATCTCTTGCGTATTTTTAAATAATTCACATCACCTAAATATTTACTGTTGTTGCAATACCAATATGAAGAGAAGAGGAAACAATTTCTGACCCTGTTCCCAAATATCTGATGAGTTGCTTGAGAAGTGTTTATCTATGTAATGATTCTGTACATTAAAACATAATCAAACAATTCCCTTTTTATTCCTCCCAACTATACCTCACCTGGGAAGTTGCACTGTCTGTGACACTGGGTTCATCTACAGGCATCTCATTTCCATCCTCAAATAATCGCCGACAACAGACCAAAGTAAATGGAGGGGGAGCCTCTTTCAGAAAGCAAACTGCCTCACGACGAGATTTTCCATACAACTGCTTTCCATTCACCTGAAACACAGTGGAAATATCAGGGGGAGATTTTAATCCAGCAGGTATGGATTCCCCTACTAGCCGATATATGGTTATATGATGAAGTAATACAGACTTTTTTTTAATTTTTTTTTTTAAGTGACTGTAAATCAAGATAGAATTTTTTTATTACTTCATGGGGTTTTTAAAAATTACTGTCTGGAATTAGTTCCATAATAACACACTTGCAAGTTACCCAGTCGGTTCTAGTTGTACACATTCTTATATCACATTGCATTTTCTAATGTTATGTACTTTGTGTGGAGGTATAAATCACTAAACTGTTCAACAGACTGTTTGCTATTTGCATTATTCATTCAGGTGATAGGATCAGAACTCCTTTCCTACTCCACCAAAGTGTCTTACTTAATTCTCCAAAAAAAATTATTTCAATAATTTGACAGTGTTGCTTTAAATTTCTCCCTCCATTACTCATTAATTAGCAGGTTGGGAAGAATGGAAACTGGCAGAATACCACCTTTACTGACAGTTCGTAAATAGTAAAGCTGTTTGACAATACTAATACAGGAATTTAAGTTTTTAAACAATGAACACCATTGTGTTCCTCCCTATCAAACAATCATCGGCAGTCCCTCAGAATCGAGGAGGACTTGCTTCCACTCCCAAAGTGAGTTCTTTGATGGCTGAGCAATCCGATACGAGAGCCTCAGACCCTGTTACAGGTGGGACAAACGCTCGTCATGGGAAGGGGTCAGTGGGGCTGGTTTGCCGCGTGCTCCTTCCGCTGCATGCACTTGGCCTCTTCACATTGAGACTCGAAGAGCTCAACGTCCTCCCGGATGGACTTTCTCCACCTCGGGCGGTCTGCCGCCAGGGTCTCCCAGGTGTCAATGGTGATGTCGCACTTTACCAGGAAGGCTTTGAGGGTGTCCTTATGACGTTTCCGCTGTCCTCCTTTGGCTTGTTTACCATGAAGGAGCTCCATATAAAGCATTTGCTTAGGGAGTCTCGTATCTGGCATGCGTACTATGTGGCCTGCCCAGCGAAGCTGATCGAGTGTGGTCAGTGCTTTAATACTGGGGATGTGAGCCTGGTCGAGGACACTGATGTTGGTAAAACAAATCTCAATATTAATTCTGATGGTAAAATAAATCTCAATATTAATTCTGATGGTAAAATAAATCTCAATATTAATTCTGACCTATAGGTTATACACAAGTGGGAATTAACCATACACCAAAAAGAAAATGGAAAACTGAGAAAAAGGCGAAACAATATCCTAAATGTCCATAGATAACAAACTGCATCATACTGTGGAGCGTGCTGGAAGCCAGAATCATTTTTCTTGTCCTTGAGGGACTCTATGGCTTAAGTAATCAGAAGACATGAATTATACCGATCAAAGATTGCCAAGCCACACACTTTAAACCATCAAATGATTTAACATATCACCTAGTTTCTTGTGGTCAGTGCTTCGATGCTGGCCTGAGCGAGAACACTAATGTTGGTGCGTCTATCCTCCCAGTGGATTGGCAGGATCTTGCAGAGGCAGCACTGGTGGCACTTCTTCAGCACACTGTGGTATCTACTGTATATAGTCCACGTCTCAGCCATATAGGAGGGTAGGTATCACTACTGCCCTGTAGACCATAAGTTTGGTGCTAGATTTAAGGTCCTGGTCTTCAAACAATCTCTTCCTCAGGCGACCGAAGGCTGCGCTGGCACACTGGAGGCTGTGTTGGGCAGGCCACATCGTCCACATGCCCAACACGAGATTCCTTAAGCAAGTGCTATACTCGAACTCCTACACAGCAAGTGAGCCCCAGTTGGACAGAGGAAACATTTCAAAACCTCCTCGATAAAGTGCAACATCCCCACCGGCATCTGGGAATCCCTGGCCCAAGACCACCCAAAGTGGAGGAAGAGCATCGGAGGGCACTGAGCACAGACAGCAGAAGGAGCGTGCAGCAAACCAGACTCCTCACCCACTGTCTGCCCCACCTGTTAGAGACTGTACAGTCACCAGAGAACTCATTTCTAGAGTGGAAGCAAGTCTTCCTCGCTTTCAAGGGGCTGCATATGACCACCTAGTTCAATAATAAACCTACAAAAATAAATCTGGCCTAAAAGGAACAACTTTTTTGTTTAAAACTATACCTCTAAAATTTCATCTTCTAGTTGTAATAATCCAGTTTGGCCTATTGGCCCATCAGGAACAACTGACGATATGTAATGATGCCCATCAAAAGAGTCGAGCTCCACTCCAAGCCTCAATGTATGAATTGGTAACAGCTAAATTAAAACAAAAGTCAAGTTTATTCGGATGAATATGCAAAATTGACAATGTTCAAGTTTTCCGTCCAGCTAAGCTCAGGTTCCTTCTATCCCACTATCTCATGTTAAAGTTGCAGTATGAATGACTGAAGCCACAGAACAATGTAGACATCAGCCTTGGCTAAGTGATAGCACTCCGACCTTGGAGTAAATGAGTCATAGGTTCAAGCCCCACTGTAGAATCTGGGTAGCACTTGAAACATAATCTGGGTAGCACTGCATAGTGCAGCACTCCCTCAGGGCTACAGTCAGTGGTGCTGTCTTTCAGATGTGATGTTAAGCAGAGGCTTAGTCTCCTGACTCTGATGGACATAAAAGATCACTGAGGACACTATTTGAACAAAAGCAGAGAAGCTACCGTAGTGCCCTGGTCAGCATTTATTGCTCTACTAACACTTGAAATAGATGAACTGGTCAGTTATTTCATTGCTGTTTGTGGAATGTGCCATGTGGAAATTGGCTGCTGCGTTTCCAACTTTACAACAGAAATTACACTTCAAAAGTTCATTAGCTTGAAAACGCCCTGAGTTCATGAAAGGTGTTAGATATATGCAAGTTCGTTCTTCTTTCTCAAAAGCAAGTAGCAATTCGCAACAAAAATTCACCTTTTAACCAAAATTGTTCAGTAAATTGTTTTGAAACCACTTACTTGAAATGACAATGCCCTACAAAACATAGTTACTATGGGCCAAAGTTTCCCCAGGAGATGCTCCTATTTTTTTTGGAGTATCTTAGAAATCGCAATTCTCCCCATTTAGTTTGCTCCAGTTTAAGTGAGTTAGTTCAGTTTCGTTTTAGTTCAGGTTTTTTTCCCCAAAAGGGGGCGTTACCAGCCACTTACACCTCTTTTGGCCATTTAAGCAAGTTTAGCCATCAAAAAGTTACTCCCATCTAACTTAGGCCAGCGTATGTGTCCAGTTTTGTACGCTCAAAAAATACTTGGAGACTTAAGAAATCAGCACGGGTAACCAGAGATTGGCCGGGGGGGGGGGGGGAAGGGGAGCGAGAGCGCGCGCGGGGGGGGGGGGGGGGAAGAGAAGGGGAGCGAGGGAGAGAGAGGGGGGGTAGGGTGGGAGAGAGAGGGGGGGGGTAGGGTGGGAGAGAGAGGGGGGGTAGGCTGGGAGAGAGAGGGGGGGGTAGGGTGGGAGAGAGAGGGGGGGGGTAGGGTGGGAGAGAGAGGGGGGGGGTAGGCTGGGAGAGAGAGGGGGGGGTAGGCTGGGAGAGAGAGGGGGGGGGTAGGCTGGGAGAGAGAGGGGGGGGTAGGGTGGGAGAGAGAGGGGGGGGTAGGCTGGGAGAGAGAGGGGGGGGTAGGGTGGGAGAGAGAGGGGGGGGGTAGGGTGGGAGAGAGAGGGGGGGGGGTAGGGTGGGAGAGAGAGGGGGGGGGTAGGGTGGGAGAGAGAGGGGGGGGGTAGGGTGGGAGAGAGAGGGGGGGGTAGGGTGGGAGAGAGAGGGGGGGGTAGGGTGGGAGAGAGAGGGGGGGGTAGGGTGGGAGAGAGAGGGGGGGGTAGGGTGGGAGAGAGAGGGGGGGGTAGGGTGGGAGAGAGAGGGGGGGTAGGGTGGGAGAGAGAGGGGGGGTAGGGTGGGAGAGAGAGGGGGGGTAGGGTGGGAGAGAGAGGGGGGGTAGGGTGGGAGAGAGAGGGGGGGTAGGGTGGGAGAGAGAGGGGGGGTAGGGTGGGAGAGAGAGGGGGGGGTAGGGTGGGAGAGAGAGGGGGGGGTAGGGTGGGAGAGAGAGGGGGGGTAGGGTGGGAGAGAGAGGGGGGGGTAGGGTGGGAGAGAGAGGGGGGGTAGGGTGGGAGAGAGAGGGGGGGTAGGGTGGGAGAGAGAGGGGGGGTAGGGTGGGAGAGAGAGGGGGGGTAGGGTGGGAGAGAGAGGGGGGGTAGGGTGGGAGAGAGAGGGGGGTAGGGTGGGAGAGAGAGGGGGGTAGGGTGGGAGAGAGAGGGGGGTAGGGTGGGAGAGAGAGGGGGGTAGGGTGGGAGAGAGAGGGGGGTAGGGTGGGAGAGAGAGGGGGGTAGGGTGGGAGAGAGAGGGGGGTAGGGTGGGAGAGAGAGGGGGGGTAGGGTGGGAGAGAGAGGGGGGGTAGGGTGGGAGAGAGAGGGGGGGGGTAGGCTGGGAGAGAGAGGGGGGGGTAGGCTGGGAGAGAGAGGGGGGGGTAGGCTGGGAGAGAGAGGGGGGGGTAGGGTGGGAGAGAGAGGGGGGGGTAGGCTGGGAGAGAGAGGGGGGGGTAGGGTGGGAGAGAGAGGGGGGGGTAGGGTGGGAGAGAGAGGGGGGGGGGTAGGGTGGGAGAGAGAGGGGGGGGGTAGGGTGGGAGAGAGAGGGGGGGGTAGGGTGGGAGAGAGAGGGGGGGGTAGGGTGGGAGAGAGAGGGGGGGGTAGGGTGGGAGAGAGAGGGGGGGGTAGGGTGGGAGAGAGAGGGGGGGTAGGGTGGGAGAGAGAGGGGGGGGTAGGGTGGGAGAGAGAGGGGGGGTAGGGTGGGAGAGAGAGGGGGGGTAGGGTGGGAGAGAGAGGGGGGGTAGGGTGGGAGAGAGAGGGGGGGTAGGGTGGGAGAGAGGGGGGGTAGGGTGGGAGAGAGAGGGGGGGTAGGGTGGGAGAGAGAGGGGGGGGTAGGGTGGGAGAGAGAGGGGGGGGTAGGGTGGGAGAGAGAGGGGGGGTAGGGTGGGAGAGAGAGGGGGGGTAGGGTGGGAGAGAGAGGGGGGTAGGGTGGGAGAGAGAGGGGGGTAGGGTGGGAGAGAGAGGGGGGTAGGGTGGGAGAGAGAGGGGGGTAGGGTGGGAGAGAGAGGGGGGTAGGGTGGGAGAGAGAGGGGGGTAGGGTGGGAGAGAGAGGGGGGGTAGGGTGGGAGAGAGAGGGGGGGTAGGGTGGGAGAGAGAGGGGGGGAGGGTGGGAGAGAGAGGGGGGGTAGGGTGGGAGAGAGAGGGGGGGTAGGGTGGGAGAGAGAGGGGGGGTAGGGTGGGAGAGAGAGGGGGGGTAGGGTGGGAGAGAGAGGGGGGGTAGGGTGGGAGAGAGAGGGGGGGTAGGGTGGGAGAGAGAGGGGGGGTAGGGTGGGAGAGAGAGGGGGTGTAGGGTGGGAGAGAGAGGGGGGGTAGGGTGGGAGAGAGAGGGGGGGTAGGGTGGGAGAGAGAGGGGGGGTAGGGTGGGAGAGAGAGGGGGGGTAGGGTGGGAGAGAGAGGGGGGGTAGGGTGGGAGAGAGAGGGGGGGTAGGGTGGGAGAGAGAGGGGGGGTAGGGTGGGAGAGAGAGGGGGGTAGGGTGGGAGAGAGAGGGGGGGTAGGGTGGGAGAGAGAGGGGGGGGGGGGTGGGAGAGAGAGGGGGGGGGGGGGCTGAGGTGGAAGTACCTTATTGATCAAATGGTACAAATCCTCTGGAAAGTCTGGAGCCAGCCCCTTGGACTTCTGTATCCTGAAGATCTTGTTCCCTGTAATAAAACGCACCTGGGCAACACCATGGGAATCCCTTTGGATCACACCAATCTGCAATGGGGTCAAGCCCTTCTTTGCCAACTTGTAAATCTGTTCTTTTACATCAGGCACTGTTCTCTCGCAGGTCACGGCAGGGAACCCATTCGGCCAGGGCAAGGGGCGGTGTGCTTCGGGCCCCTCCCACACAGCCTGCAGAGATTCGGGGGTGAGAAGCTACTGCACATGCGTGCACACTCTAAGCGCGCATGTGCAGAGGTCCCGGCACCATTTTCGGCGCCGGGACCTGGCTCCACCCCTCACTGGATGTGGTGCGCTCCGCTGAGGCCGAAGAAGTCTTGGAGTGGGGAGAATACCTCGGTAAGTTTTCGGCCCGGTTTTTGTTCCAAAAAGTCGGCACAGCAGCGTGGGGGCAAACTTGGGCCCAATATGACGATACTCGAGCTTGCCTTGCTTTTTCCAAGAAATTAACAGCTTTTGACTTTGTTTCTGCAATTGTTGCACAGAAGAATCTTGCAACTGCCTGAATAATTTTAGTCTTCTAGCTGATTCTCCAGAAATGAAAATGAACTTGACAACACTTACTATCACTTATTCCATTTTGCAAGCTAATGAAAAATACATCCTAACTGGGCTTTGGCGTAGACTAGCCTGAAATCGAGAAGGGGATTATTTCAGCCCCTGCAGTAATTTGCTGTTGCTAACTAGTCATCATCTCTACAATGAATTGGTTTTCTCACAATCGTGCCACTGGTAGTTCTCACATCAGGCTTTGATGTTTCTGCTGTTTTTACTGGTGCAACAGTATCACCTCGAGTAGACATTCAATGAAGGAATGACAGTTAAATAGTACAATATGAAGGCCCACATTTTTTTGGTCACTCAGCCTGTGAATCATGACAAATCAATTCTCTTGGAAATCAGTGGTAGATGTCTTTTGTTCCTGTGGATACAGCTATTAACTGTCTGATCGATATACAATCTTGGAGTCCTGTCTTTCATTATAATAGGATTTCACCAATCTTTTCCCCTCATCAAGCTTGATTCTTACTTTGATCATCAGGTTCGAGCTCCAACTGAAAATTTTTGGTTAAAGAAACAATGAGAGTACACTTTAACCTTCTCGACAACCTGCTTTATCAATTTTCTGCTTGACCATTTTATTTCAGATCATTGTTCAAATAGTTTTAATCTCTTTTTCTACCATTAACCAGGATATAGGTGCAATTGAAGTTGTTCTGCAATTCAGCAAAGCAGAAAACAATTCTCTTCTTGCAGAATTTTTTTTTGCTGGTCATACAGCTCGCTCAATCTTATATTAGCTAGTGATTACCAAATATTAGTAGCAGTATGTACAAAGTCATACTGAGTTCTGAAGGTGTGAAACTAGACATAAACAGTGTTTCAATATCAGTACACAAATTCCTCACCATTATCCCAATGAGCAACATATTCTTCAGCTTTTCTATAGTATAACCAACAGATTAACTATTTCAACAAATTTGGAATAATAGTCAATAACTACACAGTACTTTTGTCCTATCAACTCATACAAATCCACTGCAATCTTCTGCCAAGGTTATTCTGGAAATTAGGTTTTCACCAAATGTTATTTCCGGAGTTGCTTTATTAGCCTAGCAAAACCATCATCACAAAATGGTCTCTCTGATATCATGCCTGGCCACCATAACACTATGTTTGCCTTTGCCCAGCACTTTGTGAATCCTTAGTGTCCTCATGGATTCAGTCAAGGTTTGTGGTCCTCGAGTTATCAATTTAAAATTTTCACTAGAAGAAAGGCGAGATAATTTTGGAGAACAGAATGCTTTGCCACAGGGAATTGAGACACAGATTATTGCATAATTTAAGGGAAAATTTGAAAACATATTTGAAGCAGCGGAAATAAAAGGCCAAACCCCCTACTTTAAAGGGATTCAATATAGTAGAGACAGAAAAACTATTTCTTCTGCAGGGGAATGCAGAACACAAAGGGCATAATCTTAAATTAGGGCTAGGCCATTTAGAATTGAAATCAGGAAGCAGTTTTTCCCCCCCAGAGAGCAGTGGAAATCAGGAACTGTGTTACCCCCTCTCCTACCCACAAAAGACTAAGATTGGCATATATTCGTAAGGCAAGTGTATCAAGGGATATAGAGCAGAGGTGGGTACATGAAGTTGAGATCCAGATCATCCATGATCCAATTCAATTGTGGAACAGACATGAGAGGCTGAATGGCCTACTCCTATTCCTATGTTACGGAATACTCGAACAAAGAGCAATCACAGACATCCTGGGTCCAATGTACTCTTTCTAGCCTCTAAATTGCTATGGTGAAAGGTCAAGAAGGAGGAATAATGTGCCAATGTCAGTCACAAACAATGCCACTGGTAACTTCACCAGTGCTGTCGGTAGGGCAGATATTGCAAGTAAGTGGTAGGAGTGGTGATTCTGAGGCAAGAGTGTTACTACTGAGCCAAAACTGATAGATACAAGTACTAAATACAGATTGAAGCTCCCTTATCCGGCACCCTCAGGACCTGGCCTGTGCCGAATAAGGGATTTTGCCAGATGAGGGGAGGTCGGCACCTCAAGCAGGCCCAAAGTATCGGCGAGCCACAAAGAAAGTGTCAGCGCTGCCCCCGGCAGGTGTTGACGCAGCCCCAGCGGGCAGAGTGTTGGCGTAGCCCAAAGTCGGGGTGGAGGTCGGCCGCGTTCTGCGCACACGGCTCCGGTATCATGCTGGATGAGGGGTGATGCTGGATAGAGGTGGTCTAACCTGTACTCTGATATAAAGCCAAACCGATACAAAATTAAAATTTCCCCATTTCAGTCAACAAGGTTTTGGCAATTGGGATGTCATTACCTTGGAGCATTTCTGCAGTTCAACATCATCGTAGATCTCAGTGTTCAAATTAAGCACCTAATTAAGAATAAGGAAGGTATTGCAAGTTAATTTGACTGAATTCAGCCTATGAACATTGTGTTTTCACTTGTATATCATTAACCTAATTGTTCTTGATTTTAACTTTAACATCCCGAGCAAAAGTTACTCCTCACTGAAGGCAAGTTAATAGGAATATGGTAAATTGGGAATCTTCATTTATAGGAGAACATTTTCTCATTTATTATAAAATCATATTTCTGCATTTTGCTTGGAGAAGATAAAAGATATCAAGATATTCCATTCAACAAGCTTCAAGGTTCGACAATTTTTGGTGCATTTCAGTGCTTTGTTCGATTGCACAAATGTTTCTGTTGAATGGTCTGCTTTTAAAGCAGAGCCCCATATTTGCATCATTGGGTCTCACGCACAGCTTGTGATTGGCTGAACAGTCTTCAAAAGACTGGATCATGAGAACCTCACATCAATCCTCACAGTAGAGGAAGAGGGCAAATACCGACAGTATATGGGAAAATAAAAATAAATCAAAGCGGGGAACTTACTGGATTTAATAAAAATTCAAAAAATGGTAATGAGAAAATAAGACTCAAGATAATGTACAGGAGCTGATGGTTTCTACCCCATGGTATTAAAAGAAGTAGCTCAGGAAATTGCAGATCCGTCAGTCAGAATACCCAAACTCCTTTTCTGGCCCATATGTTAGTTGACATTATGGGCCCAAGTTTGCCCCCACTCTTAGAACGGCGCACCTCCGTGAGCTGCGCCGACTTTTTAGAACAAAAACCGCGACTAAAAGATATCTTGCTATTCTCCCTGCAGCTGGAACGATGAAGGCCCTCGGCGTAGCGTAGCACCAGGGACGGGGGCAGAGCCAGGACCCGGCGCTGACAAAGTGCCGGGACCTCTGCACATGCGCGCTAGAGTGTGCACGCATGTGCAGCAGCTCCTCGCAGCCCAAATCTGTGCAAGCTGTGTGGGAGGAACCCGAAGAACGTCGCCCCTAGCCCTGGCCGAATGGGCTCCCCGCCGCGACCTGCAGGAACAGTGCCTGCCGCGTTCAGCTGGGAATACTATAAAGAACATAAAGTTTGGAATAAATTAGTTGAAGGTAAGTTTCTGGAGAGAAAATGATTGAAGGGTATGGGGAAAAGCTGGATTTCTGGGGTTGAGATTATTTAAAAAGGGATGGGCTTGTTCCTAAACATGTGTCTGTTCTCCCCCACCCCATGGAGTTGTGTGTTTTTGCATTAATTTCTGAAGAAGCAATTACAATGAGCTTTCTCAGTGGCTCAGCCATTTGGGAGTTTACAATGACAAAGCTAAAATATATTGTTGTGCAGACAGCATTTATTGACAAATAATTTGATAAACTATACAAAAATCACTTGAGGGTGTAAAGATCCTGTGTTACTGGATGTTTTAAAGTACTTTATGCAGCTTTTATCTCCACCTATCTGTTGCGTGTAGATTTGTGTTAGTTTACCTAGGATTCTGTAAAAGCAATTAATATGGTAAAGGAGGGGCAGTTCTGAAGCAGGTTTGATTTAGCAATGCATGAAGCAGTAAGCTTGTAATCCAAGACGTCCGTTCGGAGGAACTGGCTGGGATTGTCGGTTGTGATTAGGCATGTCAACAGTTAATTAGCAAATTTACTAAGTCAAAAAATAGTTATGCTGTGGGATGGTGTAATCATTTTCAAAACATTATAGTGATTGATTTATTGGTTGATTTATTTATCATTTATTATTGATGATGGCTTTTTGTAAAAGTGAAGTGTTTAGTGCTTGTAAACTTCCCCCCCCCCCCCCCCCGCCATTCCCCCCACCCCGCCCATCTCTCATCCCGTGCCTAATTTCTCAAGTGTAGGCAAGGTTTTTCTGAGCGTACAAAAATCCATTCTAAGTTAGTTTGGAGTAAATTTTCGCTGCCTAAACTTGCAAAAGAGGTGCAAGTGGCTGGACACTGCTCCTTTTGAAAAAAAAAACTGTTCTAAAATGAAACTATTCTAACTCACTGGAACTGGAGCAAACTAAATGCCGAGAATTGCAATTTCTAAGATGCTCCAAAAAAAAATAGGAGCAACTCAGGCTGAAACTTGAGCCCATTGAGTGGTTCCCTCATCAGGCACTGCCCCCTCTCCTCAGCATCTCTGTCCTTGCAAATTACCATCTCCATTTCCAACCTCCTTTTTCTCTTAATTTTTTTAGACCTTTGTCAGGTGATTGGAGCAGAGAGGCCACGGGAGATGGCAAACTTGAAGGTGACCAAGAATGTGGGTAAGAGAACTTATCTGGCGATAGAGGTTTAGGGAAAACAGGAGGATGGTGAATTTTCTTGGAATGTGTAGCTCTGCGCAAGAGGTAAATCTGAATACAATCCATTTAAAACAAGATAAATTCTATTTACTACAATCACGTGATCCATGCCAAGCATTAGTTCATAAGAGCATTTCATTAAACCCGTTAAACTTTAATTGAAGTCATTCTCACTCTGTACAGTGGTTCGCCAGAAGATATGAACATTAGTGAAACTACATTTGGAAATAGAAACTACATTCTACAATTCCCACAAATAAATTTAAAATACTTATCACAGATTATCATAGTATTACTGTTTCCTGTTATTTAATTCTGGTCAATTAGAATGGTGCTAGAAAATCATACCATCACTTCATACTCTGGTCCCAACAAATTTTCCCATCTGGATGTCAATTCTTCTCCTGTTGGAACAGGTCCTGATCCTAAAATTAAAGGTGGTCACATTAATTTGCCATAATCATTTACATAAAATCCACAAAATAAATCAATAGTGAGCCAATTCGTCAAGCTGTAAGAGCAGCAACAGCCATCAATGTTACCCTAGATGCATTTAATAAAATATCTTTAGCCATTCTCACCTAGATATGCTTACTTTTAGCTAGGGGTGCTCTGGGTTCTTCACAACATTATGTATACCCATTAAGGGTTTGTCCATGGACTTGTGTAACTGGCTGCTGACACGGAGATCCATGGACTGACGCCCAAAGTCAAACACACAGTTAACTGCTTCCTATGCTTATCTTGATGTGACTCAGTTTTGGAGGCAGTGTTGACTTACCATTATGTTATACTGCATTTGATGTCACAAAAATGTGTGTTCAGAAATCAAAATCATTAAAAAAATGTTTTTTTTAATTATGTTTGTAGAAAGCAAAATATTGAAGATAAAATAGAATATTATGGATAAGATTAAATTTAGGGGAGTGAATTATTTGACTGAGCTTTCAATTTTCCCTCCAATGACCGACGGCACAGCAAACTGTTAGCAGTAATTCCAAAATAGTATCTGGAAGAATACAGGATATATTTAGGCTCAACGGTTATTTTTTTTTTTTAAAAAGAAACCTAGAATTCTACAATGTATTTTTGCAATTTTCTGGGGTGCAGCCTAGTTGGTGGATGATAGTACTGTGCTTCCTATCAGATACTTCAACTTTTCAAAAGCATTTGATTAGTTTTTTTTCTAGAAAAGGGAAAATTAAATGGACAGCTGATAGAGGTCTTTAAAATTATGAAGGGGTCCGATAAGGTAGCTGTGGAGAAACTGTTTCCACTTGTGGACGAGTCCAGAACAAGGAGTCATGAATACAAGATAGCCACTAACAGGTTAACTAAAACATTTAGGAAGAATTTCTTCAGAGTGGTGAGAATATGGAACGTATTGCCACACAGAGTGGTTGAAGCAGATAGCATTGACACATTTAAGGGGAAACTTGATACATATATAAGGGAGAATGGAAGAGGGATATTCAGAAGAGATCAATCGCGTGGCAGGAGGCTGGTGTTGAGTATACACACCAACATAGCCAGGTTCTGTTAAAATGCATTGTGTGGTGAGGGAAAGGTGCATGTAAAGGAGATCAAAATCAGAAAACAGACATAATTGTGAAGGACTACTAAAATAATGTGTTGCACTTAAACGGGGTTTTGAAGAAAATAGATAGATAGTTAACTCCGCTGCTATCAGGGCTCAATAAATAAAATTCTGCTGCATATCTTGGCTTTAATTTTGAAGTAGAATTCACGAGACTAAAAATGTCATATTATAATTGTTAAAACACCTACTGATCGAAAGAATTGTTGGTTTCCAGGTTCTGCCAAGATATTTAAATATACTCTTCCTTTCTGGTGAAGTTCCACATTTAAGATTTTTCAAATTTCATATTTCTTACAAATGACCTGACAGTCTAGTTTATATCTAAACAGGACGACAAAATTGCAGATCAGCCATTATCTCATCCAATGGCTGAACAGGCTCGAGAGGCTGAATGGCCTACTCCTGTTCCTATGCTCCTAAAAGTTTCCATCACACAGATTGCCATAGCACTCATTATTAGCAGCAAGACGGAGAAAGGGGTAGACTGAATAATTACAGGCCAGTCAGCTTAACCTCAGTGGTGAGAAAATTATTGCAAAATATTTGAGGGACAGAATAAATCTTCATTTAGAAAGGCATGGATTAATCAAAGACAGCTCGCATGGATTTGTGGTGGGAAGGTCGTGTCTGACTAACTTGATTGAATTTTTGAGTGTAAGGGGAGGAAAACCAATACCCGAATTGAATTGTATGGCTTATCAATATTAGGAGGTTCTGAGGAATTGGGAATCCCTCTGTCTCTATAGCAATTGTAATTGTATGTAAAACTCGCTTATGTATGTAAAGCACGCTTATACACTTGCTTGAATGGGTTTTAAGAAGGGGAAGCAGCAAAGCTTGCTATGTTGCAAAGCCTGATGGTTAATGAACCATCATAATAGAAGATGGAAACAAACAACACTTGCCAAGGGCAGTAGAGAGTAAGCTGTTTGGGAACATAGATTGTAAACAGCATATGTATCTCATGAAAAACTAGGATATGATGACTGAAGTTCTCTCGGGAACAGGATAAGAAAACAGGTGTTTTGGGAACAAGATATCAAACCCTGGGAAGCAAGGTTACTTCACACGTCACGAGAAACTGAGGCAAAGTGACACCATTGAATAACACATTCCAGAAGGGGGACATGAGATGAGAGATGGACAGGTGGGGAAGAACCACTCAGAGCTAGTCTGATAAGAGTCAACAAATCAATGTAACTTCGCTGATAGCAGTAGACCAATCGATGGTTTTGTAGGAGGGTGGTATCCCTCAAAATATGTATAAACGTCATTACAAACTGTTGTTCTGGGAAGTGTTCCTCGGAACATTTTCCTTGCCTGCTTGAATAAAACCCAGTTGAACCGAAGTTTTCGTCTGAGTGATTCCGTGGTCGCTATTAAGAGGCCAGGTATCGACTCCTTATATCAGGGAGTTCACCTCAAGGAAGAGACGTCTTCCTTCTACCCCAACAAGGAACTAACCAGGAGAGTCGATGAGGGTAGTGCATTTGATGCAGTCTATATGGATTTTAGCAAGTCTTTTGATCAGGTCCGGCATGGCTGATTGGTCACGAAAGTAAAAGCCCATGGGATCCAAGGCAAAGTGGCAAGTTAAGATCCAAAATTGGCTCAGAGGCAGGAAGCAAAGGGTAATGGTTGATGACTGTTTGTGACTGGAAGGCTGTTTCCAGTGGGGTTCCGCAGGGCTCAGTACTAGGTTCCTTGCTTTTTGTGCTATCAATGATTTTGATTTGAATGTTGGGGGTATGATTAAGAGTTTGCAGATGATACAAAAATTGGTCGTGTGGTTGATAATGAAGAAGAAAGCTGTAGACTACAGGATATCAATGGACTGGTCAGGTGGGCAAAACAGTGGCAAATGGAATTTAATCAGAAGTGTGAGGTAATGCATTTGAGGAGGGCTAACAAGACATGGGAATACACAATACATGGTAGGACAGAGAAGTGTAGAGGAACAGAGAGACCTTGGAGTGCATGACCACAGAGCACAGAAGGTATCAGGACAGGTAGATAAGATGGTTAAGGCGGCATACGGACTACTTTCCTTTATTAGCAGAGACACAGAATACGAGAGCAGGGAGATTATGCTTGAAGTGTATAAAACACTAGTTAGGCCATACAGCTAGAGTACTGTGCGCCGTTCTGGTCACCACATTACAGGAAGGATGTGATTGCACGAGAGAGGGTACCGAGGAGATTTACGAGGATGTTGCCTGGACTGGAGAATTTTAACTATGAGGAAAGACTGGGGGTTTTTTCTTTGGGACAGAAGAGGCTGAGGGGAGACCTAATTGAGGTGTATAAAATTATGAGGGGCCTAGAGAGAGTGGATGGGAAGGACTTATTTCCCTTCGTGGAGGGGTCAATAACCAGAGGGGCATAGATTTAAAGTAAGTGGTAGGAGGTTTAGAGGGGATTTGAGGAGAATTTCTTTCACCCAGAGGGTGGTGGGGGTCTGGACCTCACTGCCTGAAAGAGTGGTAGAGGCAGAAAACCCTCATAGCATTTAAAAAGTATTTGGATATGCACTTGGAAGTGCCGTAGCCGACAAGGCTACGGACCAAGAGCAGGAAGGTGAGATTAGGCTGGATAGCTCCTTGTCGGCTGGCACGGACACGACGGTCGAATGGTCTCCTTCTGTGCTGTAAATTTCTATGATTCTATGAATCCTATTATGGCAAAGTACAGCTAATAAGGCTAAAGGGCTTAAATTATGAGGACAGGTTTCATGGACTAGATTTTTATTCTTTTGCATATAGATTAAGGGATGATGTAATTGAGGTATTTATGATGAAAGGAATTGATAGAGTAGAAAAACTTTTCGCTGTGGTGGGAGAATCCAGGACAAAGTGCAAAACCTTAAAATTAGAGCTAGGCCGTTCAGGGAGATGTCAGGAAGCACTTTTCACACAAAGGGTAGTGGAAATCTGCAACTCTCTCCAGGTCAGGTCAATTTAAAATTTCAAAACCAAGATTGATAATTTTTTGTTATGCAAGGGTATTAAAGATTACAGAACCAAGAAGGTGAATGGAGTTAAGGTACAGATCAGCCATGATCTAATTGAATGGTGGAACAGGCTCAAGGAGCTGAATGGCCTACTCTTGTTCCTATTCAAATGAAAAACATGTCGATAAAACATGTGAATACATGCCAATATGAACAGTTAATACACAGCCTCAACAAGTAATGTGTGTCCTGGTGGCATGTACTGAATGGTGCTAACCCCCTCACTCTGCTCAAGGGACAGAAGGTCCAAAAAGTGCATCAGAGCAGCAGAAAAGAGCAACAGTTGACTGAAAAATCTCAGTTATTCATAGGAACATAGAAAATAGGTGCAGGAGTAAGCCATTCAGCCCTTCGAGCCTGCACCACCATTCAATAAGATCATGGCTGATCATTCACCTCAGTATCCCTTTCCTGCTTTCTCTCCACACTCGTTGAACCCTTTAGCCGTAAGGGCCATATCTAACTCCCTCTTGAATATATGCAATGAACTGGCATCAACAACTCTCTGCGGTAGGGAATTCCACAGGTTAACAACTCTGAGTGAAGAAGTTTCTCCTCATCAGTCCTAAATGGCTTACCCCTTAACCTTAGACTGTGTCCCCTGGTCCTGGACTTCCCCAACATCGGGAACATTTTTCCAGCATCTCACCTGTCCAATACCATCAGAATTTTATAAGTTTCTATGAGATCCCCTCTCATCCTTCTAAACTCCAGTGAATACAGGCCCAGTCGATCCAGTCTCACCTCATAGGTCAGTCCTGCCATCCCGGGAGTCAGTCTGGTGAACCTTCGCTGCACTCTCTCAACAGCAAGAACATCCTTCCTCAGATTACGAGACCAAAACTGAACACAATATTCCAGGCCTCACCAAGGCCCTGTACAACTGCAGTAATACCTCCCTGCTCCTATACTAAAATCCCCTCGCTATGAAGGCCAACATACCGTTTGGCTTCTTCAACCTAGTATGCCTGCCTGTTTGACCCCACAGGAACCCTGCAAGGGCCAAGAGTCAATCATCACTTCCTTCATCCCACAGACAAACATAATGCCACCCAAGCAGATACAATCTTGCCAGCACATTTAATCTGTGCAGTACCATGGGAACATTATAGCCCAGAATTTTCAGTTAGCAGCATTCACCCCTGGCCCCGAAGTAAGCTTTGCACAAAGACCTTGTAATCTCTGTGTTGAGAATTTTGGTTTTTCTGACGCATAGCTGAAATCAACAGAATATAGTGGGAACTCCATGGTGCGAGCTGCTGTGATGTCAACAAGCAACCTAAGCAGCCAATCAAAATGTAGAATTCTCTCAGACAGCGAACAAGGAAATGGGTAAACTTCTAAAATATAATTTTTTTGTTTAAATGTCGAGAGCAAAACAAAGATTGGGACTCATGGGGAAAAGGCAAACCTAAAATAGAGATGAAGAAACATTAAAAAAAAATGTAAGTTTCTTAAAAATGTTAATTTTCATTAAAATGGATAAATTTGACAGCACAAAATTAAAATTAGTTTTTCAGGGCCATAACCTTTGTTTAGCAGTTAATATGCTGTTCAAACCCCACTTACAACTAATCCTTTTGGATCTCACCTTTAGTAGGGTATTTAACAGCAGTATTACTGTGGAAGAGACAAAGTTTGTGTCAGTTTCCCGGATTTAAGAGATTTCACTGACTGCCAGCTCTGTGGGGGTGGGGATGGGGGGAGGGGGGGGGGGGGAGTTTGCACAGCACAGCCTGCGGAAGAGCAGTGAATGACACGACTACAACTTCAGGATTTCAGCATTCGGCTGCACATGCGCTAAATCCTGAAGTTTCAAAGGCAGAGTAAATGTCGAATGTTGCCAGTTCGCCATCATCGTGACTGCAAATTCTGGGTCATTATAAACTGACTCAATATATGCAAATATAATGTAGTCTTCTGGTGATTTTTTTTTAATCTGTAAAATAAACAAGTCAAAAAAGAATCCAAGATCTAATTGCATTCAGATTACTCCCAGTGCCACGTACTAGTGAGTACAGAAGCAGGAGGATAGAATGGATGACTACATGGCTGGCAAGATGGTGCAGGAGGGAGGGCTTAAGATTCTTGAGGCTTTGGGATGGTTTCTGGGGGAGGTGGGCCCTGTACAAGCAGGAAGGGGTTGCACTTCAACAGAGCTGGGACCAATATCCTCGCAGGGGGAGTTTGCTAATGCTGTTGGGGCAGGTTTAAATGAGTTTGGCAGGGGGATGAGAACCCGAAAGCATTGTCAGAAGGGAGAGTAGCCAAGCTGGAAATGGAAGGCAGAAAATTAGTAAGCGAGTTTAGAAGGCAGAGGAAACAAAAGGCTAGAAGATAGACAAGGCAGTTTGCAAATGCTAAAATGGTACATACTTTAATGTAAGGAGTCTAGGGAATAAGGCAGATGAGCTAAGGGCACAGATAGACATGTGTGAGTATGATATAGCCATTACTGAGACATGGCTGAAAGAAGGGCAGGAATGGCAGCTCAACATTCCTGGTTACAGGGTTTTCAGGCGAGATAGAGAGGGGGTTAAAAAAGGAGGGGGAAGGGGTCGCAAGTTGATTAAAGAAACAATTACAGCTATGAGGAAGGATGATATGTTAGAAGGATCATCAAATAAGGCCATATGGATTGAACTAAAGAACAAAAAAGGGGCACATTGCTGAGAGTGTACTATAGACCCCAAACAGGTCAAGGGAGATAGAAGAACAAATTTGTCGGCAAATTTCTGACAAGTGCAAAAATAGGGTAGTAAGATTGGGGGATTTCAATTATCCTAATATTAACTAGGACACTATCAGTCTAAAAGGTACAAAGGTCACAGAATTCCTAAATTGCATTCTGGAGAACTTTTCTAGCCAATACGTAGCAATCCCAACAAGGGGGGGGGGCAGTTCTGGATTTAGTATTAGGGAATGAAGCTGGAGAGGTGGAAGGAGGATCAGTGGGTCAGCATTTTTGAGCTAGTGATCATAATTCAATTAGTTTTAGCATAATTATGGATAAGGACAAAGAAAAAAATAGGAGTAAGGGTTCTAAATTGGGAGAAACCCAATTTTATTAGACTGAGAAGTGATTTAGCAAAAGTGGACTGAAAACAGTTACTTGAAGGTAAATCAGTGCCAGAGCAGTGGGAGACATTCAAGAAGGAGGTACATGAAGTTTAGGGTAAACATGTTCCCACAAAACAAAGGGTAGAACTGCCAAATTTAGAGCCCCCTGGATGACAGGGTGCATACAAGGGAAGTTAAGGCAAAAAAGGAAGCATATATCAGATATCGTGAGCTCAATACTGCAGAAAGCCTAAGAGTATAGAAAGTGCAAGGGTGAATTAAGAAGGAAATTAGGAAAGCAAAAGGAGGGCATAAAAAAATACTGGCAAGTAAGAATCAAAGAAAACCCAAAGATGTTTTACAATTACATAAAGAGCAAGAGGATAACCAAGGAAAGAGTAGGGTCTATTAGGGACCAAAATGGTGATCTATGCGGAGGATGGGAGTAAGATATTAAATGAATACTTTGCGGCTGTCTTCACAAAAGAAGGGGACGATGCTGACGTTGAAATTCAGAAGGTAGGCAAATATTGGATGGGATAAACATATTGAGGGGGGAAATATTAAGGAGTTTAGCATCCTTCAAAGTAGATAAATTGCCAGGACCTGATTAAATATATCCAAGGCTATTAAAAGGGAGGAAATTGCAGAGGCACTGACCATCATTTTCCAATCGTCTCTGGCTACAGGAGTTGTGCCAGAGGATTGGAGAACTGCTAACATACCATTGTTCAAAAAGGGAGGAAGGGATAAACCGAGTAATTACAGGCCAGTTAGTTTAGCCTCTGTGTTGGGCAAATTACTGGAATCAATTCTGAGGGACAGTATAATCCTTCACTTAGAAAGATACAGATTAATCAAGGACAGTCAGCATGGATTTGTTAAGGGAAGGTCGTGTCTGACTAACTTAATTGAATTCTTTGAGGTAACAAGGAGGATCGATGAGGACAGTGCATTTGATGTAATTTACATGGATTTTAGCAAGGCTTTTGATAAAGTCCCACATGGTAGGCTGATCAAAAAAGTAAAAGCCCGTGGGATTCAAGAGAGAGTGGCAAATTGGATCCAAAATTGGCTCAGTGGCAGGAAGCAAAGGTCAATGGTTATGGGGAGTTTGTGTGTCTGGAAGGCTATTTCTAGTGGGGTTCCACAGGGCTCAGTACTCAGTCCCTTACTTTTTGTAGTATATATTAATGATTTAGACTTAAATGTAGGGGGCATGATAAAAAAATTTGCAGATGGCACAAAAATTGGCTGTGTGGTTGACAGTGAGGAGGAATGCTCCAGAATACAGGAAGATATCAATGGACTGGTCAGGTGGGCAGAACAGTGGCAAATAGAATTCAATCAGGATAAGTGTGAGGTAATGCATTTGGGGAGGGCTAAAAGGCAAGGGAATACACAATAAATGGTAGGACACTGAAGTGTAGAGGAACCTTGGAGTGCATGTTCACAGATCCCTGAAAGTAGGACAGGTGGTTAAGAAGGCACATGATTACTTTTCTTTATTAGCCAAGGTATAGAATACAAGAGTAGGGAGGTTATGGTTGAACTATATATAACACTAGTTAGGCCACAGCTGGAATACTGCGTGCAGTTCTGGTCACCACGTGACAGGAAGAATGTGATTGCACTGGAGAGGGTACAGAGGAGATTTACGAGGATGTTGCCAAGACTGGAAAACTTTAGCTATGAGGAAAGATTGGATAGGCTGAGGTTGTTTTCCTTGGAACAGGAAGCTGAGGGGAGATTTAATTGAGGTGTATAAGATTATGAGGAGCCTAGATAGAGTGGAAGGACCTATTTCCTTAGCAGAGCGGTCAATAACCAGGGGGCATAGATTTAAAGTAGTTGGTAGAAGGATTAGAAGAGAGAAGAGGAAACATTTCTTCACCCAGAGGGTGGTGGGAGTCTGGAACTCACTGCCTGAAAAAGGGTGATAGAGGCAGAAACCCTCATCACATTTAAAAAGTACTTGGATATGCATTTAAAGAGCCGTAACCTACAGGACTACAGACCAAGTGCTGGAAGGTGGGATTAGGTTGGGTAGCTCTTTTTCGACCAGCACGGACACGATGGGCCGAATGGCCTCCTTCCGTGTCATAATTTTACTATAATTCTATAAAGGGGAAAGGAAGGAAGAGGATGCTTTCGGATTTCAAATCTTGCATGAAATGTGTTAATTTAATGCTCACATCCGCTAACTCTGTACTTACAGTCCACAATCCAAGTTAAATAACCAGTTTACATCTATATTATCACATTCCTGTTTACATTTTCATAACAAATTTTGTTTGGAGATGGTAATGAAAAAGTGCATCAATTAAAGTACATCACAACCGCTTGTGGAATAAGCACATGCAAGGCTCGGAGTTCACATAGTTGGTCACGATTATCATACCTTGCACAGGACCAAATCTTACGTAATGAGTACAAACAAAAATATTTTGCCAGATAGTTATCAAAAACATAATTTCAATCCTGAAAAAAAATGACAATTTATTTCCCCCTCTGACTGAATGGGCTTTTTTAAAATTCAGAATGAACTATGCTCTGATCTCACACTACATGGTTGACTCTTAATGAAGTGGACGAGCAAGCTATTCAATTCTTCAAAACAAATATCAGAAAGATCCATCAGCAGTCCAGCTTTCCTTTCAGAATAGGCCAGTCAATCTCAACCTCGTCAACCCTGCAAAGTGTTCCTTATTAACATCTGCTACTACACAGGGTTACCTGCATGCTAAGCAGCAGTCTCTCCCAGGAACTTGGGCAGTGGAGGGGAATGTGGAGATAGTGTACAGAAATTACAAACAGGATTGATGGGCCAGCTGGTCTTCACCTGTCCTTATTCACATTTCCTACAAACACATCAGGGCAAAGCTCTGTAACCCTAGCACATCCAGTCAAAAATGCTGATAGACAACCAGACAACTAACAGGATGAGGACATCCCCATCTCAACCACAGTGAATCCCTTCAAGAGACAAGGCTGAAGTGTTTGCAAGTATCTTCAGCAACAATTCAGCCTCCATCATTGTAGATGCCAGTCTCCAGCCAATTAGCTTCATAGAAACATAGAAATTTACAGCACAGAAGGAAGCCTTTCGGTCCATCGTGTTTGCGCCAGCCGACAAAGAGCTATCCAGCCTAATCCCACTTTCCAGCACTTGGTCTATAGCCTTGTAGGTTATGGTACTTCAAAAGCATATGCAAGAACTTTTTAAATGCAATGAGAGCTTCTGCCTCTACCACCCTTTCAGGTAGAGTTCCACACCCCCACCACCCGCTGGGTGAAAACAGTTCTCTTCAACTCCCTTTTAATCCTTCTACCAATTATCTTAAATGTATACCCCCTGGTTATTTACCTCTCCTGTCCTGTCCATTCTATCTCATAAATAGGTCCCTCATAATTTTATACACCTCAATTATGTCTCCCTTCAGCCTCCTCTTTTCCAAAGAAAACAATACCAGCCTATTCAATCTTTCCTAATAACTAAAATTCTCCAGTCCTGGCAACATCCTCGTAAATCTCCTCTGTACCCTCTAGTGTAATCACATCTTTTTTGTAATGTGGTGACCAGAACTGTATGCAGTACTCTAGCTATGGCCTAAATAGTGTTTTATACAATTCAAGCATAACCTCCTTGCTGTTATATTCTAAATGCATTACCTCACACTTCTCCAGAATGAATTCCATTTTCCACTCTTCTGCTCACCTATCCAGTCGATCAATATCTTCTTACAGTCTACAGATTTCTTCCTCACCATTAATCACACTGCCAATTTTTGAATCGTCTGCAAACTTCTTAATCATGCCCCCTACATTGAAGTTTAAATCATTGATATGTTCACTGCATGTGACATCAAGGAGGGGCTTAGACAAC
The DNA here is from genome assembly GCF_044704955.1 of Pristiophorus japonicus. Lineage (NCBI taxonomy): Eukaryota > Metazoa > Chordata > Chondrichthyes > Pristiophoridae > Pristiophorus > Pristiophorus japonicus. The sequence goes on along the minus strand of NW_027251725.1, from coordinate 2,707 downwards.
TGGACACAGAGGCTATGGTCCCTGACAAAATGCCAACTGCATTGTTGAAGACCTGTTCACCAGAGCTAGTTGCTACTCCAGCCAAGCTGTTCCAATACAGCTTTGGCACTGGCATCTACCAAAGATGGGAGAGTGCCCAAGTCCTTATTCTAACCAATTACCACCCTGCTGCCCAGAAGCTGAACTGGTTACATGGGCAAAGGCTGAGTACTGTGCAATGAGCCAATTTGGGACTTCACTAAGCAGAAAGGCACATTTTCTGGTCAATCCTGCCAAACATTACATCGAATTTTACAGCACAGGAACAGGCCATTTGGCCCAATAGATCGATGCCGGTGTTTATGCTCCACACATGTCTCCTCCCAACTTAATCTCATCCCATCAACATCCCCTCGTTTCCCCATCATGTACTTATCTAGGGCCCAAATTTGGCCAGTACAGATTTCTGTGCACTCACCAGAGGTGTGCCGCTTTTGTAGAATTCCAAGGGTGCCAAAAATCTTCAGGCCAAGTTTGGCCGCTCCCCAGCCTCTCCTCGATAGAGGCGCAGCGTGGCAGCTGGATTCGGGGGTGGAGTCAGCTCCCGGCGCTGAAAACAGTGCCGGGAGCTCTGCACATGCGTGCTAGAGTGTGCGCGCAAGTGCAGTAGCTCCTCGCCCCCAGAATCTGAGAGTGTGCTCTGCAGGCTGTGTGGAGGGGTCCGTAGCACGCCGCCCCTATCCCTGGCCGAATGGGCTCCTTCAGCGACGTTTCGCTGCCTTCTCTTCACATAAAGGTAGGCCTTCTATTATTTATTTGTTATTGATTGATTATTACTTTGGTCTTGGTGCTTTAGGTGCAGGGTTGCTTCTATTTTTTAATCTGTTAATTAATTGCTTATTACTTTTTGTGCTTTGTAAGTCTTGGTGCTAGATGCAGGTCCTCTCAGTTTCCTTGTATTTTGTTTGTTTGTTATTGAATGCTTATTTTTGTGCTTTGTTTAGTGCTTGGTGCTTTAGAATGTACTTACCTGCGCTGATTTCTTAACTCTCCTCAAGGATTTTCTGTGAGGGCCACAAGTGGCCACATACGCTGGCCTAAGTTAGTTAGGAGCAACTATTACTGGTCTAAACTGGCTTAAATGGCCAAAACAGGCATAGGTGGCTAGTAACTCCCCCTTTTGAAAAAAATAAACTAAAAAAAAATTCTAACTGACTTACACTGGCACAAATTAAATGTGCAGAATTGCAATTTTTAAGATACTCCAAAAAAATCAAGTTTCTCCAAAAAAAAACAGAGCAACTCCTGACTAAATTTGGGCCCCTAGATTCCCCTTAAATGCATCTACACTATTCGCCTCAACCACTCATTGGGCCTAAGTTTCGGCCTCAGTTGCTCCTGATTTTTTGGAGCAACTGGTGCAGAATGGAGTATCTTAGAAATTCAAATTCTCGGCATTTAGTTTGCTCCAGTTCTAGTCAGTTAGAACAGTTTCACTTTGGAACAGAATTTTTTTTTTCAAAAGGGGGCGTGTCCAGCCACTTACGCCTGTTTTCAAAGTTTCGGCAGTGAAAACTTATTCCAAACTAACTTAGAATGGAGTACGTGAAGATTTTTGTACGGTCGAAAAAAACCTTGTCTACACTTTAGAAAATCAGGCGTAGGTTACAAATCAGGCGTAGGGAATGGGGGGGGGGTTTAAAGGGAAGTTTACAAACATTAAACACTTCAGTTTTACAAATAAAGAGCCATCATCAATAATAAAATGATAAAAACATCAATAAATCAGCCAATAAATCAATCAAAAAAAATTAAGAAATAATTTTTTTTTTTTTAATCAATAAATAAAACATTTTCTACTTACCGACTGCAGCACCGGGAGCCCTCCAACAGCGTGCTGGGATGCCCCCCCCTTCCCCCCCCAGTGTGTCTCTGTCAGAAACACAGACAGAGAGAGGGGGGGGGAAGGGAGGAGGAGGGGGGGAGGAAAGGGAGGAGGGGGGGAGGAAAGGGAGGAGGGGGGGAGGAAAGGGAGAGGGGGGGGAGGAAAGGGAGGAGGGGGGGAGGAAAGGGAGGAGGGGGGGAGGAAAGGGAGGAGGGGGGGAGGAAAGGGAGGAGGGGGGGAAAGGGAGGAGGGGGGGAAAAGGGAGGAGGGGGGGGAAAGGGAGGAGGGGGGGGAAAGGGAGGAGGGGGGGAAAGGGAGGAGGGGGGGAAAAGGGAGGAGGGGGGGGAAAGGGAGGAGGGGGGGGAAAGGGAGGAGGGGGGGGAAAGGGAGGAGGGGGGGGAAAGGGAGGAGGGGGGGGGGAAAGGGAGGAGGGGGGGGGGAAAGGGAGGAGGGGGGGGGGAAAGGGAGGAGGGGGGGGAAGGGAGGAGGGGGGGGGGAAGGGAGGAGGGGGGGGGAAGGGAGGAGGGGGGGGGGGAAGGGAGGAGGGAGGGGGGGGGGAAGGGAGGAGGGGGGGGGAAGGGAGGAGGGGGGGGAAGGGAGGAGGGGGGGGAAGGGAGGAGGGGGGAAGGGAGGAGGGGGGGAAGGGAGGAGGGGGGGGAAGGGAGGAGGGGGGGAAGGGAGGAGGGGGGGGGAAGGGAGGAGGGGGGGGGAAGGGAGGAGGGGGGGGAGGGAGGAGGGGGGGGAAGGGAGGAGGGGGGGGGGAAGGGAGATGGGGGGGGGGGAGGGAGGAGGGGGGGGAAGGGAGGGGGAAGGGAGGAGGAGGGGAGGGGGGGGGGGAGGGAG
>NW_027251724.1:0-38290 GCF_044704955.1 Pristiophorus japonicus | reverse complement strand
CACACCCACCCCCACTCCCACCCCCACTCCCACCCCCACTCCCACCCCCACTCCCACCCCCACTCCCACACCCACCCCCACTCCCACACCCATCCCCACTCCCACACCCATCCCCACTCCCACCCCCACTCCCACACCCACCCCCACTCCCACCCCCACTCCCACCCCCACTCCCACCCCCACTCCCACCCCCACTCCCACCCCCACTCCCACTCCCACCCCCACTCCCACACCCACCCCCACTCCCACACCCACTCCCACACCCACTCCCACACCCACTCCCACACCCACTCCCACACCCACTCCCACACCCACTCCCACACCCACTCCCACACCCACTCCCACACCCACTCCCACACCCACTCCCACACCCACTCCCACACCCACTCCCACACCCACTCCCACACCCACTCCCACACCCACTCCCACACCCACTCCCACACCCACTCCCACACCCACTCCCACACCCACTCCCACACCCACTCCCACACCCACTCCCACACCCACTCCCACACCCACCCCCACTCCCACCCCCACTCCCACACCCACTCCCACACCCACTCCCACACCCACCCCCACTCCCACACATACATACACACACACACACACACACACACACACACACACACACACACACAGACACACACCACACCCGCACCCCTCACTGTCAGATACAGAGAGAGAGTGACCGAGACACCTTCCCTTCACATAAAGGTAGGACTTCTATTTTTTATTGATTGATTACTTATTACTTTGGTCTTGGTGCTTTAGGTGCAGGGTTCCTTCTATTTTTTATTAATTAATTGCTTATTACTTTTTGTGCTTCGTTTAGTGCTTGGTGCTTTAAATGTACTGCTTTGTTTAGTGCTTAGTGCTTTGTTGTTGTGAAGGTGTTAATGGAAAATCCTCTAACTTCCCTTACCCCCCTCTGTTGTGATGTTGATGTGTCCTTTGTGTTTAATGCTTCCCACCCGCCGTCTCTGGCTGTGCCTGCACTAAACTTAACTCTAGGTAAGGTTTTTCAGAACTTACAAAAGTGGACACTTACTCCATCCTAAGTTAGTTTGTAGTAAGTTTTCACTGCCGAAACTTGCAAAACAGGCCTGAGTGGCTGGACACACCCCCTTTTGAAAAAAAAGTACCTTACCTAAAGCCAACCTCAACTAACTCACTAGAACTGGAGCAAACTAATATCCGAGAATTGCAATTTCTAACATACTCCAAACTAAACTAGTTGCTCCATTAAAAACTACGAGTAACTCCACCCGAAACTTGGCCCTATGTTTCTATGTTTATCAACCCTTCACATTTGATTATATTGTGTAAGCGAATGTGGCAGCCAATTTTACACATAGCAGGATCTCACAAACAGCAAATGAGATGAATGACCAGTTAATTGTTTTTTGGGGACATGAGAAAGGACTGTTGGGGGAACTCTACTCTTCGAGTCATGCTTTGGGATCTATTACAGTAGAATTATATTTGACTTAAGACAACGGTACTTCTTTCTTATTGCCCTGTTCTTTGACATTCTTAAAACCTATTAAGACCAATCCTGAGTACATACGTGGGTGACGAGTTGGAGTTTATTGGAGTAGAGTCTGGAAGGCTTGAAAGGATGGCATTAGAGAAAACACAAGATTTTACGTGCAGTGTAGTTTGAGTGGAAATAGGTACAAAGAGAAATCAGAGAGGTGGGGGCGGGTGGGGGGGGGGGGGGGAGCAGTGGGAATTTAAGTGAGGATTGAAATTACCAGAGATGGGGAGTCATGCATTGCAGAACTTAAGTGAGAAAAGAAGAGAGGAGAATTTGGCTGGGGAATTGCCATGGACTTGGGAATGCAGTAGATGATCAGAGGCAGATTGGAGGGCAAAGGAAGAAGAGCTCAAATGAGGATATTATGTAGCTTCTCCTCTTCATCCACCCCTGCAGTCCTCACCAAGATCATGCCTGAGATCGACATCCTGTTCCCTATTCTAGCTTTTTTCAAAGTATTCTTCCAGTTAGTTGGCTCAATGGTAGGACTTCAACTTTGAGTCAGAAGGCAGTGGGTTCAAGCTCTAATCCAAAATTTAAGTACATGGTCTAGGCTGACACTGTGGGAATGTTACATTATTAGAGGTGTTGTCCTTTGGATGAGGTATTACATTGAGGCTCTGCCTTCCTGCTCCATTGGACATGGCAGTATTCAAAGAAGGAAAGAAATGACATTTCCATAAAGAAATAAATTACATTTCCATAGCATCTTTCTTAACCTCTGGACGTTCCAAAGCACTTTGCAACCAAATAAATACTGTTGAAATGTAGTCACTGTTGTAATGTAGAGAAACATGGTTGTCTCTGCATACAGCAAGATCCCACAAACAGCGGTCAGTAGCCAGATAATTTGTTTTGGCATGCTAGTTGAAGATTAAATGTTGGCCAGAACATCAGGAGACTTCCCCTGCTGCCCTTCAAATAGTGTCACTTATCTTTTACGTGCATTTGAGAGAGCAGACAGAGCCTCAATGTAACGTCGCATCTAAAAGATGGCACCTCCAGCACTCTCATTACTACACTGAAGCACTGAAGTGTCAGCCTAGATTATATGCTCAAGTCTCTGGAGTGAGGCTTAAATCCATGTCGGTCTGAGCGTGCTATCAGTGAAACAAAATTGACACCTGAAAAGGGAGTTCTTCAAGTTTCTGGCCAATGTTCCCCTCACAACCAACATCACCAAAAACAGATTAACTGGCCATTCCTTTGCTGTTTGTAGGATCTTACTGTATGCAAATTGGCTGCCAACATAACCAGCTTCAAAGGTAATTGATTGACTATGAAGCACTGTCAACATACTGAGGAAGTGAAAAGTGTATAAATGCAAGTTTTTTTCAAGCGGCCAGAATTAGAAGTGTGCAGGTTGTGTCGGAAGATTGTGGGGCTGTAGGAGATTAGAGATAGGATAGGGTGAGGCCATGGAGGGATTTGAAAACAAGGATAAGAATTTTAAAATTGAGGCGTTGCTTAACTGGGAGCCAGTGTAGGTCAGCGAGCCTGGGTGATGGGTGAACAGGACTTGATGTGAGTTAGAACATGGAAAGCAGAGTTTTGGATGACGTCAAGTTTACGGAAGGTAGAACGTGGGAGGCCAGCCAGGAGTGCATTAGAATAGTCAAGTCTACAGGTAACAAAGGCATGGATGAGAGCTTCAGCAGCTGATCAGCTGAGGCAGAAGCTGAGTTGGGCGATGTTCCGGAGGTGGCAATAGGCGATCAAATATGACCCCAAGGTTGTGTAGTCTGGAGTCGGTGGTTAGGGAATGGAATTTGTGGTGGGGACAGAAGACAATGGCTTCGGTCAATGCACTATTTATGAATGTCAGACAAACAGTCTGATATTTTCGAGACAATGGAGGGGTCCGGCGAGGTGGTGGTGAGGTCGAGCTGGATGTCGTCAGCGTTCATGTGGAAACTGACGCTGTGTTTTTGGATGATGTCGGCAAGGGGCAACATATAGATGGGAAGGGGCCAAGGATAGATCCTTGGGTGAAACTAGAGGCGCAGGAAGAGAAGCCATTGGAGGTAATTCTCTGGCTACAATTAGATAGATAAGAATGGAACTAGGCGAGTGCAGTTCCACCCAGCTAGACGACAGTGGAGCGACGTTGGAGGAGGATGGTGTGGTCAAAGGCTGTAGACAGGTAGAGAAGGACGAGGAGGGATAGTTTACCTTGTCATAGTCACATAGGATGTAATTTGTGACTTTGATGAGAGCCATTTCGGTACTGTGGCAGGGGCGGAAATCTGATTCGAGAGATTCCAATATGGAGTTCCGGGAAAGATGGGCATGAATTTGGGACACGACAACACGTTCAAGAACTTTGGAGAGAAAAAAGAGGTTGGAGACAGGGTGATAGTTTGCAAGGATGGAGGGAGTCGAGGGTTGTTTTTTTTTGGGGGGGTGGGGGTGATGACGGCAAACTTGAAAGAGGGGGGCAGAACCTGAGGAAAGAGAACTGTTAACAATATCAGCTAACATGGGAGCCAGGAAAGGAAGTTGGATAGTCAGCAGTTAGGTGGGAACCAGGTCGAGGGAGCAAGAAGTAGGTCCCATGGACAAGATGAGCTCATGAGCGGTGATCGGCGAGAAACTGGGGAAAGATACGAGTTCAGGGCTAGGACACGGGGGAATCTTAGAGGAAGTTTGGTCCAGAGGACTAGAGGATGAGAGGGAAGTGGCAAAGGCAGCTGATCGAATGGTCTCAACCTTGGCGACAAAGAAATCCATGAGCTCGTCGCACTTGTTGGAGGTGAGGTTAGAGGAGACGGGAAGAGGTGTTTAAGAAGATGGTTTGCAGTAGAGAAAATAATCTGGGGTTTATCTTTGCATTCCAGAATGATCCTGGAATAGTGAGCAGATGTGAGCAGGACCCGATAGTGCTTTATCTGGTCCAGCCAGATCTGGCGATGAATGGCATAATCGGTCAAGTGTGTGTCCCTTGAATTTAAAGGAGCGGAGATGAGGGCTTTACCGGGGGAACAGCTGGGGTGAGAGAGAGTAATGGTTTTAATGGGGGACAAGGACATCAATGGAGGTGGTGAAGGTATGGTTGAGCAGATCGATAGCTGCATCAAATGTCATAGTGAATGGAGGACAGTGACTCACTTTGTCACCTTAAAGTAATGGAATAGTTTATTAAATTAGTATAAAGTTAATTGCCAGTTTTGTATTGATTCCTAAACTAGGATGAAGATCCTGACACCAGCTGGCTGCTCCTGTCCGAGGATGACTTGGTTACCCTTTTGTCACAGTTTCCTTTTGATGAACTGTTTAAACAATTACTTGGGATAACTGTTAAAGGTAATACTTTTCTTTTCTAGGCAGATTTCTCATGAAAATGTTTACTAACTTCGTTGATTTTACAATTACAAGAGCATTATGCTATGGTAAAGCACAACATATTAGTCTGTTACGAAGGGGAAAGTGAAAGTACGAATGCCGGTCGATAAGGCCATTAAAAAGACCAATGGCATTTTTGGATTTATAACAGGACATAAAGTACAGGAATGAACAGCCAATGATAAATTTATATGCAACATTGGTTAGAGTACTGTGTGGAGTTCAGGGCGCTCCTTTGTAAAAAGGACATTGAAGTCATACAGCACATGCAGCATAGATTCACCAAGATTAATCCAGGGAGGGGAAACTATAATTATGAGGAAGAACTTGGGATATGTGGGATATTTCCACTAGAGCAGAGAAGACTATTTTAATAGAGTTTTTTAAAATTATGAAGGGTTTTGATAGTGACTAGCAAAAGATTACTTTCCTTGGATAGTGCATCAGTGATGAGGGGGTATCACTTTAAACTGTTCCCTAAGAATAAGACAAGAGTAAGGAGAAATTTCTTTACAGGATTGTTGGAGCATGATGTGCTTTGACACATCTTTTAAGGGAAACGTGGATCAATATTTGAAACAGGAAGATACAGGGCAATGTGAGAGAAAGTAGGGTAGTGGGATTTGTTTTGGATTGCACTAGCAAAGAGCCAGTTCAGACACAGTGGACCAAAAGTCATCCTGTGTTGTAAGCTTCTCTGACTGTTCGAAGAATATTTTGGCAGTGTTTGCATCTGCTACTGTGTTCCTTTCACAGCTCTTTCTCCTTCAATTAAAAATGTTTTTCTTAATGGGATCTTAAGTGCTTCAGCATTTCTTGTGTAGGAGCCTCTGAGTAACTATTTACAAAGAGCAAATCAGTTAGCATGAATGTCACTAGAGGACCACACAATTGTAAAGTCTGCAAATTTACATAATGTCTTGAGATTTTAACAGACTTGTAACTTCAGTGCGTTCATTCAGATAAAAGAAAGCATGATGCACCATCTCATTTTTTGTACTATTGTGTAAAAAAAACTCAATAAAAAGATTTAGTCACATCTGGTGTGCAATGAACTTGGGAGGTTTTTCTAAATAACTTGTATAATAATGATTGCTTCCATATAATGTTGGCTAAAGTAAGATTTTAAAGTTGATTTCATCATCATCATAGGCAGTCCCTCGGGGTCGAGGATGACGTAATTGATTTATAATGTTTGGCAAAATCTTTTTCACTTCACTTGATTTCATATGTTGACAGGTGAATACAAGCCAGAAAAAACAACATGTCAACAGATGATGAAGATCATTGGATTTGCATCCTCGTTGGTAGAGCTTCTGGCTGTGGGATTGGAAACTTTTAATAGAGTACGATACAGACAGTTTGTGAAAAGGATTGGTCAGATGATCAGGTGAGAGAAGTGAAAATGTTATACCCAATCACACGATTTTTTTACTTTGTATTCGTAAAATAAAAGCAGTACTTATCTTTAATGCCTTTAATGTAGCAAAGTATCCCAAGAAGTTAAAAAACTCCATCACCAAACCAAAGGAGAGATTAGGAAATAAAAACAAGAAACTGCTGGAAATACTCAGCAGGTCAGGCAGCATCTGTGGAGAGAGAAACAAAGTTAACGTTTCAGGTTGATGAGCTTTCATCAGAACAGAGGTTAGGAAGAGTGACTAAAAGTTTGGTCAGAGGTGGGTTTTAAGAAGAGCAGAGGATTTGAAGAGGCAAAGGGGTATAGGGATGCAATTGTAGAGAATGGGGTCCAGGCAGCTGAAAGCATGGAAGGTGGTTACAAAGATAGGGAGCTGTGAAGACATGGAGAGATTTAAACACCTGGATGAGAATTTTAAATTGAGGCATTTGAGAACGGGGAGCCAGTGTTGGTCAGCGAGGATAGGTCGATTGGTGAGTTAAATGGTGCGGGATACAGGCAGCAGAGTTTTGGATAGTGCAATTCTTTATTGGCCCGGATTTTCCGGGGCCTATGACCGCACACATGGTGTGCACAAGCCGTAAGTGCCCTGCAAGTTCTGGATTTCTGTGCCCAGCTAATGCCGGTGAAACTCTTGCGCCTGGTAAAAGTAGGTATAAGGCCTTTTACCAGCATAAGAGTTAAATTTCTTTTAAACTTTTAAAACTAGTTTAGTTTATTTTTAGCCCGTTTAGAACATTTACATTTATTTTAAAAAAAATTTAATTATTTTAATTAATTTTGAACATGTAATGATTTATTTTTATTTAACTGGTGTGTGATTGTGTTTTATAGGGGATTCCTATTCATGAATATGGGGCTTCCGTACGTAAATGGAATCCCCATAATCATAATGGGGATCCCCTTTCTGATTGGTTGGGCTTGCCCATGTGATCTCAGGGGCGCTTGCGAACTGCATGCAGCCCTGAGAAAAGTGGGCCTTTACGCATGCTTACACGTAGAGGGCCAGGAACACAGTGTTCGAACCTCCAGGACCATCAGGTAGGTTCGTACTTTTTTTCAAGTTCGGAGGCATTCGCTCGCGGGAAGCCTTCAACCACAAATTCATGCCCATTGTTTCATTCTCCATTTCCAGTTTTCCCATTTGAGGTGGAAGATTATGCATTATCCATGTAACCTTCTCACAGCAGGTTTTCCAGTACCAAGTTCCCATGTTCTGTCTTTGCTTTGTTCTTCCTTTCCTATTTTGATGAGAACATAATAAAACAAAGGAAAATAAAATGCTATTCAACCTGTCAAATCTCCCTCATTCCAATGACCATGTCCAGTTTAGAAACATAGAAAATAGGTGCAGGAGTAGGCCATTCGGCCCTTCAAGCCTGCACCAGCATTCAATATGATCATGGCTGATCATGCAACTTCAGTACCCCATTCCTGCTTTCTCTCCATATCCCTTGATCCCTTTAGCCGTAAGGGCCACATCTAACTCCCTTTTGAATATATCTAACGAACTGGCCTCAACAACTTTCTGTGGTAGAGAATTCCACAGGTTCACAATTCTCTGAGTGAAGAAGTTTCTCCTTATCTCGGTCCTAAATGGCTTACCCCTTATCCTTAGACTCTGACCCCTGGTTCTGGCCTTCCCCAACATCGGGAACATTCTTCCTGCATCTAACCTGTCCAATCCCGTCAGAATTTTGTACATTTCTATGAGGTCCCCTCTCATTCTTCTAAATTCCAGTGAATATAAGCCAAGTCGATCCAGTCTTTTTTCATATGTCAGTCCTGCCATCCCTGAAATCAGTCTGGTGAACCTTCACTGCACTCCCTCAATAGCAAGAATGTCCTTCCTCAGGTTAGGAGACCAAAACTGTACACAATATTCAAGGTGTGGCCTCACCAAGGCCCTGTACAACTGCAGAAAGACCTCCCTGCTCCTATACACAAATCCTCTCACTATGAAGGCCAACATGCCATTTGCCGCCTTCACCGCCTGCTGTACCTGCATGCCAACTTTCAATGACTGATGTACCATGACACCCAGATCTTGTTGGACCTCCCCTTTTCCTAATCTGTCACCATTCAGATAATATTCTGCCTTCCTGTTTTTGCCACCAAAGTGGATAGATTACATCGCTTAAACTTAATTTTCCATGGTAATGTTTTGCATAAATATTCTTTAATTCCCAAATATCAAACTGCAAGAGGCCAGTTGAGTGTGGAGTTTAGACACAGCGGGAATGATTAGGACAAAAGTACTGAAATTTCCATTTATATATTTTACTGTATTTTGAATTGAACTGAAATGTTATTTATCTGCTCAATACTGGGAGCAGTTTAGATTTGTTATTTTGGTGCCTGGAATATTGGCTGATTTAAGCAGTAATCGGTTAATTAATTAGGTAAATGAGCGGTGTTTCCTGGCTGTTTTTCCCATGACAGTTGGGATATTGTGCAAGTTAAGACAGTATAATTTTGAACTGAGTAACAAAAGATTGCCCCCAGTTATGAGAGATAGTGGAGAATGAAAGGCCAGAAAAGTTTGGAGTTTAACCTCGTGCGAGTTCAACATTAAGGTGCAGTTGGAAAAAAGTATTTTCTGTACTTGTGTGAAGTTTGTAAGTAGCGTTTGATTCTTGTGAGAGAATGATGCTCGTGGGTTAAAACTGTGTTCATTTTTAAGTTGGATGCAAAGAGATGTCAGTACAGGGGATTTGTGATGTGTGATGTAGAGTGTGATATGTGTGCCATCATTGATTCTCAGTGTATCCAGTGGCAGCACATTTGCACTAAATGTTGAAAAAATTGAGTCTTTGGAGAAGGATAGTAGAGAAAAAGAAAAGTGGGTGACTATCCAAAGTGTAAGCTGAGGGAGAAGGGACTCGCAGGTGCAGGGCACCTCCAATTTATTGGTACTATCTAATAGGGTTGAACAATAACAATAACCCAGAAGAGTGTGCTTCAGAGCAACATTGTTGCACAGTAGAACAAGGGCTATCCGGGAGGTGAGAGATAGGTGGATTACAGGAATACGAGAGTGGTAGTAGTGGAGATTCTGTAGTCAGAAGTATAAGCAACTTTTTTGCACTTATGATCAAGAGACTTGAATGGTATGTTGCTTCCCATGTGTCAGGAACATTCCTTCTCACAGAATGGGTGAAAAAACATCTGGAAAGGGATAAATAAAATGGCAGCGTGATGGGGAAAGTCTAGGTTTGGGACGAGAGAAGGGAGAGTAAGTTTAATAAAGTTATTGGAATAGAAGCAGAAGGCTTAACTGAAATAAATAACGAGAAAATAGAGAGGGTATGACGTTGTGAGGGAGAAAAACACTGATGTAGAAGAGGCCAGGGATATCAATAACATAAAAGAAAACCAGGAAAAATAATAAGCGCCAACAGCAGAGAAAAATTGGGAGTCCAGATTGATTGGTACAAAGCATTCAAAATAAAATTGGAGCATTAGAAGCATTACCAGTGATTGAGGAATATGATATAGCAGCTTTAATGGAGACATGGTTTAGGTTTGGACAGGACTGAGAACTGGTTATAACATTTTCAGAAGACATAGAGAGGGGAAAAAGGGATGTGGGATGGCAGTGTTAGTAATGAATGTACGGTTGCCTAGGGGATGCATTGAGAGAATCGATAGAGTGATAGTTAAGAAAGGAGAAGGCAAATGGTAAAATTCTCTGTGTGTATTACAGATCATCAAACAGGGAGCAGGAGACCGAATAGAATCATGTGCAAAAACAATAGGGCGATAATATTGGGTGATTTTAACCAGATGGAAATAAACATAACAAATATGGTTGAAGTGGGGAATGCTTTTTTAGACTGCACCAGGACTGCTTCCTAGATCAGTGTTTCTAGTCCAACAAAGAAAGAAACATTGCTTGATTTTGATCTGGGAAATGAGGTAATGGGTCTGAATTTGCGATTGGCGGCGTAGCTAAGGAGTACGCCACCGACATCGCAAGGAAATCCGCGCCTACCTCATGTGATCCTCCCTGCGTAAACTTCCTTTCAAACGCCGCAGAGCTCCATGCAGCATACACCCCCAGAGTCCAGGAGCGACCGTTGTGCATATGCGAACCTGGGATCACATAGGGCGGTGGTTCTTTTACTTCCTGGCTTTTAGCCAATTGCCAACCCAATACACCCAAAGTGAAATTCTGGGTAAACTCAATGGGAATACCGGGAACCTTTCTTTGTCTCTCCTTTATATAGATAGATTTCAGTTTCTATTTAATTCAACGTGACTCCGAAAAGAATTCTGTCGTTCTCTCATAACAACAAACATTTATTACAAATCTCCTTTTAAAACAAAGTATTGCAAAACTTTCATTTTGCCAATTTTTGCCATTACAAATTTCTCATTATAACAATCAGTGCAGACCATTCATTATGTTATTGCAAACAGTTTATGTAAAAATTTATTGTCTCAAACTATGCATTGTAAAAAAAAACTAACACTAAAAGGCTGCCATTATAATAAATTTTGGAACTGCAATCTTCTCATGGTAACAATCTGTTATTGTAAACATAAACATAGAAACATAGAAAATAGGTGCAGGAGCAGGCCATTCAGCCCTTCTAGCCTGCACCGCCATTCAATGAGTTCATGGCTGAACATGAAACTTCAGTACCCCCTTCCTGCTTTCTCGCCATAACCCTTGATCCCCCGAGTAGTAAGGACTTCATCTAACTCCCTTTTGAATATATTTAGTGAATTGGCCTCAACTACTTTCTGTGGTAGAGAATTCCACAGGTTCACCACTCTCTGGGTGAAGAAGTTTCTCCTCATCTCGGTCCTAAATGGCTTACCCCTTATCCTCAGACTGTGACCCCTGGTTCTGGACTTCCCCAACATTGGGAACATTCTTTCTGCATCTAACCTGTCTAAACCCGTCAGAATTTTAAACGTTTCTATGAGGTCCCCTCTCATTCTTCTGAACTCCAGTGAATACAAGCCCAGTTGATCCAATCTTTCTTGATAGGTCAGTCCCGCCATCCCGGGAATCAGTCTGGTGAAACTTCGCTGCACTCCCTCAATAGCAAGAATGTCCTTCCTCAAGTTAGGAGACCAAAACTGTACACAATACTCCAGGTGTGGCCTCACCAAGGCCCTGTACAACTGTAGCAACACCTCCCTGCCCCTGTATTCAAATCCCCTCGCTATGAAGGCCAACATGCCATTTGGTTTCTTAACCGCCTGCTGTACCTGCATGCTAACCTTCAATGACTGATGTACCATGACACCCAGGTCTCGTTGCACCTTCCCTTTTCCTAATCTGTCACCATTCAGATAATAGTCTGTCTCTCTGTTTTTACCACCAAAGTGGATAACCTCACATTTATCCACATTATACTTCATCTGCCATGCATTTGCCCACTCACCTAACCTATCCAAGTCACTCTGCAGCCTAATAGCATCCTCCTCGCAGCTCACACTGCCACCCAACTTAGTATCATCCGCAAATTTGGAGATACTGCATTTAATCCCCTCGTCTAAATCATTAATGTACAATGTAAACAGCTGGGGCCCCAGCACAGAACCTTGCGGCACTTCACTAGTCACTGCCTGCCATTCTGAAAAGTACCCGTTTACTCCTACTCTTTGCTTCCTGTCTGACAACCAGTTCTCAATCCACGTCAGCACACTACCCCCAATCCCATGTGCTTTAACTTTGCACATTAATCTCTTGTGTGGGACCTTGTCGAAAGCCTTCTGAAAGTCCAAATATACCACATCAACTGGTTCTCCTTTGTCCACTTTACTGGAAACATCCTCAAAAAATTCCAGAAGATTTGTCAAGCATGATTTCCCTTTCACAAATCCATGCTGACTTGGACCTATCATGTCACCATTTTCCAGATGCACTGCTATGACATCCTTAATAATTGATTCCATCATTTTACCCACGACTGAGGTCAGGCTGACCGGTCTATAATTCCCTGTTTTCTCTCTCCCTCCTTTTTTAAAAAGTGGGGTTACATTGGCTACCCTCCACTCCATAGGAACTGATCCAGAGTCAATGGAATGTTGGAAAATGACTGTCAATGCATCCGCTATTTCCAAGGCCACCTCCTTAAGTACTCTAGGATGCAGTCCATCAGGCCCTGGGGATTTATCGGCCTTCAATCCCATCAATTTCCCCAACACAATTTCCCGACTAATAAAGATTTCCCTCAGTTCCCCCTCCTTACTAGACCCTCTGACCCCTTTTATATCCGGAAGGTTGTTTGTATCCTCCTTAGTGAATACCGAACCAAAGTACTTGTTCAATTGGTCTGCCATTTCTTTGTTCCCCGTTATGACTTCCCCTGATTCTGACTGCAGGGGACCTACGTTTGTCTTCACCAACCTTTTTCTCTTTACATACCTATAGAAACTTTTGCAATCCGCCTTAATGTTCCCTGCAAGCTTCTTCTCGTACTCCATTTTCCCTGCCCTAATCAAACCCTTTGTCCTCCTCTGCTGAGTTCTAAATTTCTCTCATTAGAACAAAATATGTTTATTCAAAATTGACAAACCCCAGTTGTTACAAACCTCATAACACACACTGACAGTACAAGTCTCTCATTACTTTACACTCTGATTTTTAACTTCTCATTTTAAAAAAAAGTTATAAAAACCACTCATTTGATGCTTTATTCAGTGCGCTTACAAACACTTTATTATGATAACCTCTGAAAACAAATCTCCCATTATCACATTGTCTTGTTACAGATCTTTTTATTGTTTTCTCATGCGGTCCCCTTGCGCTGTGCAACATGCTTCCTGCGCCTGTTTGCACAAGACTTGAAAATTTTTCCCATAATTACCTCACAGTCGGTGGCCAATTAGCCCAACTTTCCGCCAGCACATTCATTTGTTTGAGGAGGTGAAAGACGCAACGCAACCTCTGTTTATTTGATCGCAAGTTCAGGATTTAGTGTATGCGAACTTGAGGTCAGTTTCAAAGATGGTATGGCGGCCGGCATACTCTTACAGTACGCAGTTGTATAGAATCATAGAATGGTTACAGCACGGAAGAAGGCAATTTAGACCTCAGTTAGTCCCACTCCCCTGCCCTTTCCCCGTAGCCCAGCAAATATTTTCCTTTAGATATTTATCTAACTCCCTTTTGAAAGATAAAATTGAGTCTGCCTCGACCACCCTTTCAGGCAGTGGATTCCAGATCTTAAACCACTCGCTGCCTAAAAAAGCTTTTTTTTTGTGTCGCCTTTGGTTCTTTTGCCACTCACCTTAAATCCATGTCCTCTGGTTCTCGATCCTTCTGCCAATGGGAACAGTTTCTCTCACTCTGTCCAGACCCTCATGATTTTGAACACCACTATCAAATCTCTCAATCTTCTCAGCTCCAAGGAGAACAATCCCAGCTTCTTCAATGTATCAACATAACTGAAGTCTCTCATTCCTGGAATTATTCTCTTAAATCTTTTCTGCACCTTTTCTAAGGCCTTCACGTCCTTCCTAAAGTGTGGTGTCCAGAGGACACAGTACTCCAGTTGAGGCCAAACCAGTGTTTTATACAGGTTCATCATAATCTCCACACTTTTGTACTCTGTACCTCTATTTATGAAGCCCAAGACCCTGTAAGCCTGCTTTCTCAGCCTGTTCTGCCACCTTCAACAATTTATGCACACATACTCCCAGGTCTCTCTGTTTGTGAACCCCATTTAGGATTGTACCATTTAGCTTATATTTCCTCTCCTCATTCTTTCCACCAAAATGCTTCACTTCACACTTTTCTGCGTTAAATTTCACCTGTCACGTGTCCGCCCATTTCACCCTGAATGTCTCCCTGAATTCTCTCACTCTCCTCTTCACTGTTCACTATATTTCCGAGTTTTGTGTTATCTGCACATTCTGAAATTGTGCCCTGTACACCCATGTCCAAGTCATTAATATATATCAAGAAAAGCAGTGGATCCAGAACCGACCCCTGGGAAACACCACTGTATACCTTCCTCCAGTCTGAAAAACAACCATTCACTACTACTCTCTGTTTCCTGTCACTTAGCCAATTTTGCATCCAGGCTGCCATTGTCCATAGGCTTCAATTTTTCCATAGGCTTCAATTTTTCTGGCAAGCCTATTATGTGGCACTTTGTCGAACGTCTTTTGGAAGTCCATGTACACTACATCAATCGCATTACCCTCATCAATTCTCTCTTACCTCAACAAAATACTCAATCAAGTTGGTTAAACACGATTTACCTTTAACAAATCCATGCCGGGTTTCCTTAATTAATCCACCCCTATCCAAGTGACTCTTAATTTTGTCCCTGATTACTGTTTCTAAAAGCTTCCCCACTACCGAGATTAAACTGTTTGGCCTGTAGTTGCTGGGTTTATCTTTACACCCTTTTTTGAACAAATTCAAGGGCAATGTAAATAACTGATGAGAGTAGGAGAACAATTGGGAAATCAAAACAAAAACATAGTTAGGTTCAATGCAAGGCCAGAACAGGATAATAAACAAACATTAGAGTGCTGGACTGGAAAAGGCAAAATTCAACAAGGTAAAAAGTAATCTGGCCCAAATTAACAGAGAAATTAGCAAACAGTTTGATCACCAATGTGAAATCTTGAGATATGAGGTGGATAGTGTTCAAAATAAATATATTATGTGCAAGTAAAATCAAGGAAACCCCAAAAATGTTTTATAAATACATAAAGAGCAAGAGGATAACAAAGAAACCTTTGATTCGAGACCAAAAAGGTAACGTGCGTGGAGGCGGAAGACGTGGGTATGGATCTTAATGAATGCTTTGCATCTG
Organism: Pristiophorus japonicus; assembly: GCF_044704955.1. NCBI lineage: Eukaryota > Metazoa > Chordata > Chondrichthyes > Pristiophoridae > Pristiophorus > Pristiophorus japonicus. Next base: position 23,202 of record NW_027251724.1, on the reverse strand, counting down.
TCTTCACAAAAGAGGGAGGTGATGCAGACTTTGTAGTTAAGGAGGAAGAATGTGAAATATTAAATGAGATAAACCTAGTGAAAGTGAAACCTATTAAGGAATTTAGCATATTTGAAAGTAGATAAATTACCAGGTCCGGATGAAATGTATCCCAGGCTCTTAAGAGAAACAAAGGAGTAAATAGTTGAGGCTCTCAGCATCATTTTCCAATCCTCTGTGGCTGCAGGTGTGGTACTGTAGAAATGCTAATTTTGTACCGTTTAACAAGAGAGAAAGGAATAGACTGAATAATTACAGGCCAGCCAGCCTAACCTCGGTGGTGGGCAAATTATTGGAAAAAATTCTGAGGGACAGTATTAATCGTCATTTAGAAAGGCACGGTTTAATCAAGGGCAGTCAGCATGGATTTGTAAAGGGAAGTTTGTGTCTGAATAACTGAAGTTTTTGAAGAGGGTTGATGAGGATAGTGCATTTGATGTAATCTACGTGGATTTTAGCAAGACTTTGATAAGGTCCCACATGGCAGACTGGTCAGAAAAGTAAAAGCTCATGGGATTCAAGGGAAAGTGGAAGTTGGATCCAAAATTGGCTCAGTAGCAGGAAGCAAAGGGTAATGGTCGACGGGTTTTTTGTGATTGGAAGGTTGTTTCCAGTGGGGTTCTGCAGGGCTCAGTACTAGGTCCCTTGCTTTTTGTGGTATATATCAATGATTTACACTTCAATGTAGGGGGCATGATTAAGAACTTTGCAGATACAAAAATTGCCCATATGGTTGATAGTGAGGAAGAAAGCTATAGACTGCAGGTATAGAGGAACAAAGGGACCTTGGTGTGCATGTCTACAGATCCCTGAAGGTAGCAGGACAGGCAGATAAGGTGGTTAAGAAGGCATATAGGATACTTTCCTTTATTAGCCAAGGCATAGAACGTAAGAGCTGGGAGGTTATGCTTGAATGGTATAAAACACTAGTTAGGCCACAGCAAGAGTACTGCGTGCAGTTCTGGTCACCACATTACAGGAAAGATGTGATTGCACTATAGTGGGTACAGAGGAGATGTACAAGGATGTTGCCAGAACTGGAGAATTTTAGCTATGATAGGCTGGGTTTCTTTTCTTTGGAGCAGAGGAGACTTAATAAGAACATAACATAAGAAATAGGAGCAGGAGTAGGCCATACAGCCCTTCGAGCCTGCTCCGCCATTTTATACGATCTTGGCTGATCCGATCATGAACTCAAGATCCACTTCCCTGCCCACTCCCCATAATCCCTTATTCCCTTATCGGTTAAGAAACTATCTATCTCTGTCTTAAATTTATTCAATATCCCAGCTTCCACAGTTCTCTGAGGCAGCGAATTCCACAGATTTACAACCCTCAGAGAAGAAATTTCTCCTCAAAAACGCGAAGACGGAATATTATCTGAATGGTAGCAGATTAGGAAAAAGGGAGGTGCAACGAGACCTGGGTGTCATGGTTCATCAGTCATTGAAAGTTGGCATACAGGTATAGCAAGCAGTGAAGAAGGCAAATGGTATGTTGGCCTTCATAGCTAGGGAATTTGAGTATAGGAGCAGGGAGGTCTTACTGCAGTTGTACAGGGCCTTGGTGAGGCCTCACCTGGAATATTGTGTTCAGTTTTGGTCTCCTAATCTGAGGAAGGATGTTCTTGTTCTTGCTATTGAGGGAGTGCAGCGAAGGTTCACCAGACTGATTCCCGGGATGGCTGGACTGACATATAAGGAGAGACTGGATCAACTGGGCCTTTATACATTGGAGTTTAGCCCCTTGACTATCCACGTTGGGATATTGTTCGTGTCCTCTACTGAAATGACTGATACAAAATATTTGTTCAGAGTGTCTGCCATCTCCATGTTCCCCATTAATAATTCCCTGGTCTCGTCCTCTAAGGGACCAACATTAACTTTAGCCACTCTTTTCCTTTTTTATATCTATGGAAACTCTTGCTATCTGTTTTTATATTTTGTGCTAGTTTACTTTCATAGTCTATCTTCCCTTTCTTAATTTTTTTAGTCAGTCTTTGCTGGCTTTTAAAAGCTTCCTAATCTTCTGTCCTCCCACTAGCTTTGGCCATTTTGTATGCCCTTGTTATTAATTGGATACCGTCCTTTATTTCTTTAGTTAGCCACGGATGGCTATCTTTTCTCTTGCACCCTTTCCTCCTCACTGGAATATATTTTTCTTGAGAGTTGTAAAATATCTTCTTAAATGTACACCACTGTTCATCAATCGTCCTACACGTTAATCTATTTTCCCAGTCCACTTTAGCCAACTCTGCCCTCATACCTTCATAGTCTCCTTTATTCAAGCTTAATACACTGGTTAAAGATCCAACTTTCTCACCATCCATCTGAATTTGAAACTCAATCATGCTATGATCACTCATTCCAAGGGGATCCTTTACTAGGACATTGTTTATTAATCCTGTCTCATTACACAGGACCAGATCCAAGATAGCCTGCCCCCTGGTTGATTCAGTTACATACTGCTCAAGGAACCCATCCCTTATGCACACTCTGAACTCTTCCTCAAGGCTACCCTGACCAATTTTATTTGTCCAATCAATATGGAGGTTAAAATCACCCATGATTATTGCTGTTCCCTTTTTACAAGCCCCCAATATTTCCTGGTTTATGCTCCGACCAACAGAGTTGCTACTGTTAGGGGGCCTATAGACTACGCCCACCAGTGACTTTTTCCCCTTATTATTCCTTATCTCCACTCAAACTGTTTCAACATCCTGATCATTTGAGCCAACATCATTTCTCACTGTTAGTGATTCCATCCTTCATCAATAGAGCTACTCCACCTCCTTTTCCTTTCTGTCTGTCCTTCCGGATTGTCTTGATTTAGATGTAAAAAATTATAAGGGCCTAGATAGAGTGGATAGGAAGGACCTATTTCTCCTAGTAGAGCGGTCAATAATCAGGGAGAATGGATTTAAAGCAATTGGTAGAAGGAGTTGAGAACTTTTCCACCCAGAGGATAGTGGGGGTCTGGAACTCATTGCCTGAAAGGGTGGTAGAGGCAGAAAGCCTCATTGCATTTAAAAAATACTTGGATATGCACTTGATGTGCTGTAACTAACCTCTAAAGTTACGGACCAAGAGCTGGATAGTGGGATTAGGCTGGCTAGTTCTTTTTGGCCGGCATGGATACAGTGGGCCGAATGGCCTTCTGTGCCGTAAATTTCTATGAATCAAAAAGTGGGTGAATCAAAAATATTAAAACTAAAGCTTAAATGGGAGGATTATGATAAAATTAGGGCTAACAATACAGAACATAATCATGAAAGACATGGAAGGTGTAGTATGGAGCTGAACAAGGATATCACATGGGCTAAAGGAGCATATGAATAAAGGCTGCCAAATAATATAAAAACAATTAGTAAGGGCTTTATAAGCACACGATAAGTAAAATAATAGTTAGAAAGAGATTAGAATTTCTCAGCGATGGTGGAGGATGAAGGTATGGCAGAACTCCTAAATACTTTGATAGAAATGAGAATGTAGGACTACGAGGACATGGAATAATTGTTAACAATAACTATAGGAAAGGAGTTGGTTCTGAAAAAATTAGCTGAACTCCGGGTGAATAAGTCACTGTTGAAAGAAGTCAGAGAAAAGATAGCAGAGGCTCTGACCACAATTTTTCAATGCTTCTTTGGCTGTTGTACTGGCGAGTTGCAGCACCTTTGTGTTCAAGAAGGGAGAAGGATAAACCAAGTAACTATAAACCAGTTATTTAACATCAGTTGTGGGTAAACTCCAAGGCTTCAATATTGACCCCCCATCCCCCCCCCACAATAAGCCGCGAGATTTTTGCCATGTGAGTGTCCCGGAGTGGGAGCGGGGTGTGGTGATCACTTGGTTAAGTCAGGCTCCCACAGTGCAATTGGCAGATGCTTCTCCTCCATTTTGAGAGGTGTTGGTGGGGATGTTGCACTTTTTCAAGGGGGCTTTGAGGGTGTCCTTGAAGCGTTTCCTCTGCCCATCTGGGACTTGCTTGCTGTGTCGGAGCTCGGAGTAGAGCGCTTGTTTTGGGAGTCTGGTATCAGGCATGCGGATGGTGTGGCCCGTCCATTGGAGCTGATCGAGCATGGTCAATGCTTTGATGCTGGGGATGTTGGCCTGAGCGAGAACACTGACGTTGGTGTGCCCATCCTGCCACTGGATTTGCAGGATCTTGCAGAGGCAGCGTTGGTGGTACTTCTCCAGTGCTTTGAGGTGCCTACTGTACATAGTCCATGTCGCTGAAGCATATAGGAGAGCGGGTATCACTACTGCTCAGTAGACCATGAGCTTGGTGCCGGATTTGAGGTCCTGGTCTTCAAACACCCTCTTCCTCGGGCGACCGAAGGCTGCACCAGTATTATACAGGTGTTCCTGTCGATATAAAATTTGCATCCTACCTCAGTGTCCGTTACAGTTAGATCAAAACTATAATTCATTGGTATATTGAAGTATCCAATCCTTACGCACCAATACCCTTTGAAATAATTCTTGTCTTTAAGAAGCCAATCTGCAAGATAGAGTTATTTTACGAGCATAGTGAGTGGCCAGCAACACAACATGTACACAAAAGCATGTCAATGGCCACCTGGGGTGGGAAGGGTCTATCCTGATTAAATTGTGACATGTATTTTCTCAGACACTTCTACTGGTAAACAACAGTATTAGGTAGACTCTTTCCAACACACTTCAAGCAAAGTCAAAAGAATGTAAGCCAATTTTTCATTTCACAGTTGCAAAAGAAAAGCCATTTTGAGTGTAGTATCCTTTTTTAAACAGACTTGTTTCTAAAATTCCAGCCTCGCCGGGTCCGTACGGAATACTTACGGACTGGCAAGGCCCCGTTTTCAGTGGCAATGTGCATGCGCCAAAAACCGGCTTTTCCGATCTGTCAAGTTTTGGCATGACAGATGGAACGCATCCCTGCAGCCAGGACATTCTCGCCGGCGAGATTGGGCTATTTTCTCAACTCTTGCCCAGCGAATGTCCCTAAAACTCTTGCACCTGGTAAAAGCAGGCGCATAGCCTACTTTTACCAGCGTAAGAGTTTTAAAACATATAAAAATAAAATTTAAGTACACATTTTTATGTTAAAAACCCTGCCCATTAAGGTAATGTTATTTTAAACCTTATTAAAACACTATAAAAATAAATCCAAAAGATATATTTTTTCTAAAACATTTAATTAACTATAATTTTAAATATGTGAGGTGTTTTTTAAATTTTTTATGTTGTATTCAATGTGTTTTAGTTTTTTTTCTCATTGATAGCAATAAGAACTCGGAGATACAGAGTTCCCATCGTTATCAATGAGAATACTGTACCGTGATTGGTTGTCCAGTCACATGTGACTCCAGCTTCGACATGCGAACCTTGAGGATGGGGGCGCCTCTGAAGCACAGGAAGAGAAGGCCTCTCACCGGAATCTTGGGTGCCTCTGGGACTGCCAGGTACTTATGTAAACAATTCTCGGGTCGGAAGCGTTCGTCCGAAGGTTTTCAGGCCCATTATAAAGAGAGGACCTGAAAACTGAAATGCTCAATGTTTGTTACAAGAACATGCATGGTGTGAAAGAGACATCAGGTGTATGTGAATAAGAGACTAAGGAGATGCAGCATTATGGTTTGTTTAGATAATTGGTCTTTTCTCACTTTTTAAAAGATTTGTTCTATTTTCAAATTAGGAGAACAATTTGTTACATAAGTGACCACTGGGCTCAGTATGTCACTTTCTACAAAGAGCGTGGAACCAAGATGCATCACCAGTTTTACTCCCTAGAAAAGTTGCAAATGGAATTAGATGAGCTGTTTCTTCGGGCAGTACTTCATGTATTGAAAGCCAAAAGGTACGTTGATGCTAAAATGAATGTATATGCAGATAAACCGTTTGTGTTTTAGAAGTATCAAAAAATTATTTTTAATGTATTTTTTTTAATGTTATTTGTCCCTCTATAAAGGAAATATCTGGGTTAGGTGTTCATGTGTGTGTGTACATATACATCATGTACATTGGCCCTGAATTTGCGGGGGAAGGTTTCCCTCGGGCGAATGCCTCTGACCGCAAATATTTCTATGAAAATACCTGGTGGTCCTGGGCCTCTACGCGAAGGCCTTCGTAGAGGCCCACGTATCCCAGGAGCGTATGGGCTTCATACGCATCGCTGGGATCACGTGGGCCGGCCCAACCTATCAAAGTAGGGGGATCCCCATTCATACTTGTGAGTTCCATATATACAGAACCACCATAAGTATGAATGGGAATACCCCCAAAAACACACAAGGAAAATAAATTTGAAAAAACATTACATATTTAAGATTAATCAAAATGGAATTTAATTATTTAAAACAAAAATTTTATTTTTGAAAAATAAATGTTCATATTTAAAGGGTCTAAAAATAAACTTAACTGATTTAATAGGATTTTAATTTTTAAATTATTGAAAAAATTTTGTATTCTGTGCTTTAATAATCTTAAACTGATAAAAGCAGGCCTTATGCCTACTTTTATTAATCATAAGAATTTGAAGGACATTCGCCAGGCAGGAATTGGGCAAATAGCCCAATTCTCCGCCCGCGGAGGCCCTTTAGTTTTGGAGGCATGCGACCTGTCAAGAGAATCGCAAGTTCCAGGTTTAGGCGTGTGCGCTTTGCATGCCTAAATCCGGAACTTGCTGGAACCCCACGGATGCGTACACGAATTCAGGCCCATTATCTCACTCACGCACATGTCAAACAAGAAAAGACCAACTGGTTCATCCAGTCTATCCCATATATTACTTCCTGTTGTCGCTTCTTATCACGTTTTGTTCACGTTAGAATTATAGAATCATAGAATGGTTACAGCACGGAAGAAGGCCGTTTGGCCCGTCGAGCCTGTGCCGACTCTCAGCGAGTCCCACTCCCCTGCCCTTTCCCCGTAGCCCTGCAATATTTTTTCCTTCAGATACTTATCCAATTCCTTTTGAAAGATTAGATTGAGTCTGTCTCCACCATCCTTTCAGGCAGTGCATTCCAAAACCCAACCATTTGCTGCGTAAAAAAGTTTTTTCTTGCATCGCTTTTGGTTCTTTTGCCAATCACCTTAAATCCATGTCCTCTGGTTCTCGACCCTTCTGCCAATGGGAACAGTTTCTCTCTATCTACCCTGTCCAGACCCCTTATGATTTTAAACACCTCAATCAAATCTCCTCTCAATCTTTTCTCTGCTCCAAAAAGAACAATCCCAGCTTCTCTAGTCTATCAACGTAACTGAAGTCCCTCATTCCTGGAATTATTGTCGTAAATCTTTTCTGCACCTTCTCCAAGGCCTTCACATCCTTCCTAAAGTGCTGTGCCCAGTACTCCAGTTAAGACCGAACCAGTGTTTTATGCAGGTTCGTCATAATTTCCACACTTTTATACTCCATACCTTTATTTACGAAGCCCAGAATCCGTAAGCCTTTTTAACTGCTTTCTCAACCTGCCATCTTAGCGATTTATGCACACATACTCCCAGGTCTCTCTGTTCGTGCACCCCATTTAGGATTTGTACCATTTAATTTTTTGCCCTTTCCTCATTATTTCTACCAAAATTAATCACTTCACACTTTTCTGCATTAAATTTCATTTGATAAGTGTCCGTCCATTTCACCAGCCTGTCTATGTCTTCCTGAAGTCTATCACTCTCCTCACTGTTCATTATACTTCCAAGTCTTTTGTCATCTGCAAATTTTGAAATTGTGCCCTGTACATCCACGTCCAAGTCATTAATATATATCAAGAAAAGCAGTGCTCCTAGAGCCACTGTATACCTTCCACCAGTCCGTAAAACAATCATTCACCACTTCTCTCTGTTTCCTGTCACTTAGCCAACTTCGTAACCATGCTTCTAATGTCCCTTTTATTCCATGGGCTTCAGCTTTGCTGGCAATCCTATTATGTGGCACTTTATCGAATGCCTTTTGAAAATCCATGTAAACTACGTCAACCGCATTACTCTCATCAACCCCCTCTATTACCTCATCAAAAAACTCGATCAAGTTGGTTAAACACGATTTGCCTTCCAACAAATCTGTGTTGGCTTTCCTTAATTAATCCACACCTATCCAAGTGACTGCCAATTTTGATCCCGATCACTGTTTCTAAAAGCTTTCCCCCCCTCTACCAAGGTTAAACTGACTGGCCTGTAGTTGCTGGGTTTATCTTTACACCCTTTTGTGAACAATGGTGTAATATTTTCAGTTCTCCAGTCCTCTGGCACCACCCCCCGTATCTACGGAGGATTCGAATTTTATGGCCAGTACCTCCACAATTTCCGCCCTCAATTCCCTCAGCATCCTAGGATGCATCCCATCCACTCCTGGTGGTTTATTTACTTTAAGTACAGCCAGCCTTTCTAATACCTCTTCTTTATCAATTTTTATCCTATCAAGTGTCCTCACTACCTCATCCTTCACTATGTCTATGGCAGCATCCTCTTCCTTGATGAAGACAGATGCAAATTACTCGTTTAGTACCTCAGCCATACCCTCTTCCTCCATGCAGACATTTTTGCATCTGAGGCATATGTGCCTGAGAGACACAAATAAGCCTCCGACTGCAAATTCTGGGCCTGTATGTTGCCTCCCTGGTTAAAGATGTCTCTGAGTGGCTGCAGAACATTGGGGGGGGGGGGGGGGAGGATGAACAGCCAGAGGTCATGGTCGATATCTGTACCAATGACATAAGTAGAAAGAGGGATGAGGTCTTGCAGGTAGATGTTAGGGAGCAGGGAAGGAGATTAAAAAGCAGGACCTCAAAAGTAGTAATCTCGGATTACTTCCGGTGCCACGGGCTAGTGAGTACAGAAATAGGAAGATAGATCAGATGAATGCATGGCTGGAGAGATGGTGCAGCAGAAAGGGCTTCAGATTCTTGGTGCATTGAGACTGGTTCTGGGGGAGGTGGGACCTGTACAGGCCGGACGGGTTGCACCTCAACAGGGCCGGAACATATATCCTGGGGCGGGGGGTTGCGAGTGCTGTTGGGGAGGGTTTAAACTAATTTGGCAGGGGGATGGACACCAGGATGCAACATTAGAAAGGGGAAATAAAGTGCTCAAAGGATTGGGAGAGGCAGAGAACACTAAAATAAGAAAAAGTAAGGTATTAGGTGGGGTCAAACTAAGAATATAGGATGCTCCTAGATGGGTTTACAGTGTATGTATGTGAACGCACAAAGCGTAGTAAACAAGGTAAGTGAGCTGCAGGCACAAATAGACACATGGCAATAATGGAGACCTGGCTCAAAAATGGGCAGGATTCGGTATTAAATATTCCTGATTATAAGGTGTTCAGAAAAGATAGGGAAGGAAAGATAGGTGGTGGTGTGGCAGTATTGGTTAAGGAGAATGTTACAATGCTGGAGAGGAGGGGTCAAGGACATAATCTATATGGCTAGAGTTAAGAAATAATAGAGGTGCCATAACACTACTAGGTGTATTCTATAGAGCACCAATAGTGGGAAAGATATGGAGGAGCAAATTTGCAGAGAAATTTCAGAGAGGTGCAAGAACTATAGAGTAGTGATAATGGGCGACTCCAATTATTCTAATATAGACTGGGATCATAATAGTGCTAACGGCAGAGAAGGGGAAGAATTTCTGAAGTGTGTTCAGGAGAACATTTTAGAGCAGTATGTTTCCGGCCCGATGAAGGAGGAGGCATTGCTGGATCTTGGTTCTGGGGAATGAGGTAGGTCAAGTGGAGCAAGTGTCAGTAGGTGAACATTTAGGGAACGGTGATCATAGTGTCATAAGGTTTAAAATTGCTATGGAAAAGGACAGGGAGCAATCTAGCATAAAAATGTTTAACTGGGGGAAGGCCAATTTCAGTGGGATGAGAACAGATTTGGCCTGGGTAAACTGGAATCAAAGATTGACAGGCAAAACTTAGTGGAACAATGGGCTGCCTTTAAAGAGGAAATAGTTCAGGTATAATTGAGGTACATTCCCACTAGGGGGAAAGATAGGGCCACTAAAGTCAGGGCTCGCTAAATGACAAAAAGATAGAGAATACGATTATCAGAAAAAGAGCACGTATGACAGATGTCAGGTTGCAAATACATCTGCGAATAAGGCTATATATAGAAAGGTCAGAGGAGATGTGATAAAGAAAATAAGAGGGGCAAAGAGAGGCTATGAGAATAGAACATAAAAAGTAATCCAAAAGTCTTCGATCGGCATATAAATGGTAAAAGGGGAGTAAGAGGACGGGTGGGGCTGATTAGGATGACGCCTGCGTCTGCGCACGTATAGAGGCTGAACTCCAGGACATAGTCGACGTATTTACTGAGGCGTACGAAAGCATGGGCCTTACACTAAACATCCGTAAGACAAAGGTCCTCCACCAGCTTGTCCTCGCCGCACAGCACTGCCCCCCAGTCATCAAGATCCACGGCGTGGCCCTGGACAATGTGGACCACTTCCCTTATCTCGGGTGGACCATTTCCCATACCTCGGGAGCCTCTTATCAACACGAGCAGACATTGATGACGAGATTCAACACTGCCTCCAGTGCGCCAGTGCAGCCTTCGGCCGCCTGAGGAAAAGAGTGTTCGAAGATCAGGCCCTCAAATCTGCCACCAAGCTCATAGTCTACAGGGCTGTAGTAATACCCGCCCTCCTGTATGGCTCAGAGACATGGACCATGTACAGTAGACATCTCAAGTTGCTGGAGAAATACCACCAACGATGTCTCCGCAAGATCCTACAAATCCCCTGGGAGGACAGACGTACCAACATATTAGTGTCCTCGACCAGGCCAACATCCCCAGCATTGAAGCACTGACCACACTTGATCAGCTCTGCTGGGGAGGCCACATTGTCCGCATGCCACACAAGAGACTCCCAAAGCAAGCGCTCTACTCGGAATTACTTCACGGCAAACGAGCCAAAGGTAGGCAGAGGAAACGTTATGAGGACACCCTAAAAGCCTCCCTGAAAAAGTGCAACATCCCCACCGACACCTGGGAGTTCCTGGCTAAAGACCGCACTAAGTGGAGGAAGTGCATCCAGGAGGGCGGTGAGCACCTCGAGTCTCATCGCCGAGAGCATGCAAAAATCAGGCGCAGGCAGCGGAAAGAGCATGCGGCAAATCTGTCCCACCCTCCCTTACCCTCAACGACTATCTGTCCCACCTGTAAAGGGGACTGTGGCTCTCGTATTGGACTGTTCAGCCACCTAAGGACTCATTTTAAGAGTGGAAGCAAGTCTTCCTCAATTCTGAGGGACTGTCTATGATGATGAGTGCCATCTAGTATTAGGAGGCCTACAGGGACAGCAATAGCAAGTATATTCCCAATTTAACTTAAAAAGGAACGCCTGCCTTTGGACGACATAGGAAGTAATTTTGAGAATCAAGAGGTGAACACTAGGTAGAGAACTTTATGATAGAGATGTATAGCCACATCTTTCAGGTTGTATATCTGTTCCTACCTCAGCAGTGGTGCCAATCAGGATCCAATTGGACCTGTATTTCTTGAGATCTTAAAACTCTTTAAAGACTGCCCTGTTTGCTGTTATTTCAATCTGCTGGCTTGATGAACTTTATGCTTTTCATCTAAACTCACCTTAGAGGATTAGGCATTTGTCAGTCAGATTTGCCTAAATTTGTATCTGATTTAATCTAAGGATAGTCTTGGCATCTTTTATCATATAAAGTAAATATCTTACTGAATTGTAGAGCCTTAGCATTGTCTGTTTAGAGAAAACAAATGTTTTTTGACATTCTAATCTGCAGTTCAAAACTAAAAATTCCACTGATTCATTAAATGCCATGTTTATTAAATTTGAAGGTGAGGCAACCATAGATTATATATTTGTGAGGTACACATCCATTTATAAGTAAACTTTTTTTTAGAGTAAGTCAATAATTGTGTGTGTTTCTTGTAAGAGGGTAAATAATTAAATAAGTTTGTCAAGGAATATGCGTTCAGAATTTCTATAACCTACAAATAAAAATAATGACATAGCAAATATTTGAACTACAATTTAGCAGTTTTTAGAGTAAACAGAAAACTCTTACCAATTATGTATTTTATACAAAAGGGATTAGTCTTCAAAATTGAGGTGCTGTTCTTCATTGGTTGAGTTTGCTGCAACCCCATCTGGCCTAGCTTCACCTTCTGTGGCACAACAGTGACTTCTGCATCCTGAATCCAAAAAGCAGCTTGAAATGCAACCATATCCTTCACTTTACAGCTAAGTGGAGTCAGTTAACATTAACTGCTTGGGGTCAGGAGACCTTGAGCAATATGCGTTCCCATTTACTTTGAGCTGCAGTGTTCCAACAGAAGTCTACCCTCAAACCACTTGGTGGCAGTACTATCAGCCATGCTTTGACACATTTGGCAATTGTACAAATTCTCTCAAGTTGAAGAGAAGAGCAAATGCTATTTTGGGATCCTTCAAAAAAAATCAAAATCTTGGATCTTGGACCATTGAACTTAAAAGATAGAAATTCAAGGTGAGTGCCAGGCAATGTGTCCGGACAACTACTAATCGTAGTAGACTTAAAGGATTCCAACTTTCATATCACCCTCTCGCTAAAGTTCAGTTGAGTTGTAACTAGCCAGTATAAGGATCTCTGCTTTGGTTTTTACTTAGTCTCCAGGATTATCCAAGAAATGCCTGTCTTATCATTTCAGCACGTTCACTTCTAACCCTGTTTTGGGTTGAGCGCTTCCGACCAAGAGACCACTCAGCCAGCTGTTCAGTCGATTCTCATCACATTTTAGGAGCTTATCTTCCTTCTGAAGTATGAGCTGTCTCAAGTAGAGACAAGTAGAATATAATATTTTTAGTCCATCTGTTTCAGACCATCCTGGCAAAATCTAATTGTCACTATTTCACAGTCCTTGAAAGACTGGTATTACCCCTATGAGAGAAGAATTCTTTGGAAGAGTGGCTTGTCACTGAGTATCCTGAAAGGTGAGTCACTTTATGGCTGGCACATTTCTTTGTCAAAGCTGCTCACAAGAGGTCCTAGGTTAAGCAGCTGGTCACAGGTAAGCCTGGATACACAGCACTGGATTTTGACATCTCGCAAATCAAGTTTGCTGTCTGCATAGGTCCTTCCATCATGCTGAAGGCAGATGCTTGTGGTATAGCTGTTGAGGAACTGCAACAGATTAGGTACAATAAGTCCTGAAAGATATTAACTGGATGGCAGATATGTAAAAATGCTGTCACATATCCAGACTTTGGTATCTGCCATGATTGGATTAGAGTAGCAAACGATCCAAAGGGTTAACAACACCGACTTCAGGTATGCAATAACTAATATAAAAACAGAAAATGCTGTAAATACACAGTAGGTCAGGCATAAGAACATTAGGCCCCTCGAGCTTGCTCCGACATTTAATAAGATCATGGCTGATCTGATCATGGACTCGGCTCCACTTTCCCGCCCGTTCCCCATAACCCTTTATTCCCTTATCTCTCAAAAATCTTTCTATCTCCGCCTTAAATATATTCAATGGCCCAGCGTCCACAGCTCTCTGGAGCAGAGAATTCCATAGATTGAAAGAAGAAATTTCTCATCTCAGTTTTTAATTGGCAGCCCCTTATTCTGAGACTATGTCCCCTAGTTTTAGTTTCCTCTTTGAGTGGAAATATCCTCTCTGCATCCACCTTGTCGAGTCCCTTCATTATCTTATATTTTTCGATAAAATCACCTCTCATTCTTCTGAACTCCAATGAGTATAGGCTCAACCTATCTTCATAAGTCAACCCACTCACTTCCAGAATCAACCCAGTGAACCTTCTCTGAACAGCCTCCAATGCAAGTAATATCCTTCCTTAAATACGGAGACCAAAACTATACGCAGATGTGGCCTCACCAATACCCTGTATTGTAGCAGGACTTCTCTGCTTTTATACTCTATCCCCCTTGCAATAAAGGCCAACATTCCATTTGCCTTCCTGATTACTTGCTGTACCTGCATTCTCACTTTTTGCGTTTCATGCACAAGGACCCCCAGGTCCCTCTGTACTGCAGCACTTTGCAATTTTTCTCCATTTAAATTATAATTTGATTTTCTATTTTTTCTGCAAAGTGGATAACCTCACATTTTCCCACATTATACTCCCATTTGCCAAATTTTTGCCCACTCACTTAGCCTATCTATATCCCTTTGCAGATTTTTTGTGTCCTCCTCACAATTTGCTTTCCCACCCATTGTTGTATCAACAACAAACTTGGCTACATTACACTCAGTCCCTTCATCCAAGTCATTAATATTGATTGTAAATAGTTGAGACCCCAGCCCCGATCCCTGCGGCACCTCACTAGTTACTGTTTGCCAACCGAAAGATGACCCATTTATCCCGACTCTCTGTTTTCTGTTACTTAGCCAATCCTCTATCCAGGCCAATATATTACCCCCAACCCCATGAACTTTTATCTTGTGCAGTAACATTTTATGTGGCACCTTATCGAATACCTTCTGGAAATTCAAAAACACCACAAACACTGGTTCCCCCTTATCCACCCAGCAAATTTGTCAAACATCATTTCCCTTTCATACAACCATGCTGACTGCTTGATTGAATTATGCTTTTCCAAATGTCCTGTTACTGCTTCCTTAATTTTTCCCAACGGCTAACTGGTCTATAGTATCCTGCTTTCTGTCTGCTTCCTTTTTTAAATAGGGGTGTTACATTTGAGGTTTTCCAATCAGCTGGGACCTCCCCAGAATCCATGGAATTTTGGTTGATTACAACCAATGCATCCACTATCTCTGCAGCCACTTGTTTTAAGACCCTAGGATGTAAGTCATCAGGTCCAGGAGACTGGTCCGCTTTTAGTCCCATTATTTTACTGAGTACTACTACTTTAATGATGGTGATTGTATTAAGTTCCTCCCTCCCTATAGCCCCTTGATTATCCACTATTGGGATGTTTTTAGTGTCTTCTACCTTGAAGACCGATACAAAATATTTGTTCAACGTCTCTGCCATTTCCCTGTTCCAAATTATTAATTCCCCAGTCTCATCCTCTCGGGGACCAACATTTACTTTAGCCACTCTTTTCCTTTTTTATGTACCTGTAGAAACTATTACTATCTGTTTTTATATTTCGTTCTAGTTTACTTTCATAATCTATCTTCCCTCTTTATTTTTTTAGTCGTTCTTTGCTGGCTTTTAAAAGTTTCCCAATCCTCTGGCCCCCCACTAGTCTTGACCACATTGTATGCTCTTGTTTTCAATTTGATACCATCCCTTATTTCCTTAGTTAGCCATGGATGGTTATCTCTTTTCACACAGTCTTTCCTTCTCATTGAGATATATTTTTGTTGAGAGTTATGAAATATCTCCTTAAATATTGCTCATCACTGCCACTGCTCATCAACCGTCCCACACCTTAATCTATTTTCCCAGTCCACTTTAGCCAACTCTGCCTTCATACCTTTGTAGTCTCCTTAATTTAAGCTGAAGACACTGGTTTGAGATTCAACTTTCTCACCCTCCAACTGAATTTGAAATTCAACCATGTTGTGGTCACTCATTCCTAGAGGATCCTTTACTAGGAGATCGTTTATTAACCCTGTCTCATTACACAGTACCAGATCTAAGATAGCCTGCTCCCTGATTGGTTCCACAACGTACTGTTCAAGGAAACTATCCCGGATACACTTTATGAACTCTTCCTCAGGCTAACCTGGCCAATTTGCTTTGACCAGTCAATATGAAGGTTAAAATCGCCCATGATTATTGCTGTTCCTTTTTTACAAGCCTCCATTATTTCTAGATTTATACTCCGTTGAACAGTGTAGCTACTGTTAGGGGGCCAATAGGCTACGCCCACCAGCGACTTTTTCCCCTTATTATTCCTTATCTCCACCCAAACTGATTCAACATCTTGATCTTCTGAGCCAATATCATTTCTCACTAACGGACTGATCTCATCCTTTATTAACAGTGCTACCCCCACCTCCTTTTCTTTTCTGTCTGCCCTTCCGAATTGTCAAATACCGCTGAATATATAGCTCCTAGCCTTGGTCTCTGTAATGGCTATCAGACCATACCTATTTGTACCGTCAACTCATCTATTTTGTTACGAATGCTGCGTGCATTCAGATAAAGAGCTTTTAAATTTGTTTTTTTTACCATTTTCTGATTCACCTTTATGTTTACACATTCTGTTTCTTCCTAGCACGCTCTGGTTTTCATTTCCCCCAGTACTACCCTGCCCTATTGCCTTCTCCTTATTCTTTGACTTTTTAAATTTCGCTCACCTGAACCCTCCCCCTCCACCCCCACCTTCACTAATTAGTTTAAAGCCCTTTCTACAGCCGTAGTTATTTGATTTTCCAGGACCCTATTCCCAGCATGATCTAAGTGGAGCCCGTCCGAACGGAACAGCTTCCTCTTACCCCAGTGCTGGTGCCAGTGTCCTACGAACCAAAACCCATTTCTCCCACACCAGTCTTTGAGCCACATGTTTAACTCTGTGATCCTATTTACCCTATACAAATTTGTGGCTCGGGAGGTAATCCAGAGATTATTATGTGGTTTTGCTTTTTAATATGGCCCCTAGCACCTGTGGAGAGAGAAACTACATTAATGTTTCAGGTCGATGACCTTTTGTCGGAACTGGAAAAAGATGTCACAAGGTTTTAGTGTGCTGCTGAAGGTCTGCAACTCAAACTGGTGGAACTGTCAAGTGATGAGACATTTGGGTGGTTTGTGACCGGTTCTTCGCTGCGTTTTGACCATCTGCAGCGAAAAACCATCTGTGCTCAGCTATTTCTCACCCGGTCGCAATCCTCAGCTCGGTTTTTGCGGCAGCGCTTGGAAGCACCGCCGAGGAGAGCTGTGCCAGGGTATAACGCCTCTCTCGGAATGCTCCCGGCCCCGCACTAAAGTCGGCAAGGATCCCGTTTTAGCGACCCGAAAATAGTGCAACGTCTCCCCTGGCGCAGACCTCAAATGCCGAAAATTAGGCAATTAATCGATAACGCTAATTGATTGGTAATTTTTCCGTCCCGCCTCTGTTTTCGCACCGAAACGGAGAAAACCAAAAATCCAGCCCATAATGTTTGTCCATGCAATGGTCATGTTGTCCATGCTGTAGTCAAGACTATGGTACCAGTGGATATATACATTTTATGGTGAATTGTGTTCTCCATGCCAGTCATGAGGAGCTCTTCATACCTGCTGTCTGTCTATTTGCCGATTGGCCAACTGGTGATTATCCTTCTTGGTGGAGGGGAAAAGGTATGAAAGTGTTTTTGTAGGCAAGGAGACTCCAAGATTATGAGTCTCGCGACAGAAGTTCGGAATCAAGTCACCCTTCTGTGGCAGACTCTGTAATCCAATACTTGTTTGGTCCACAACACGCCAGGATACTGTTGAAGATTGATGAACCAACCTGCCACACTGGAACCTGGAGGGGTATACCTGCTGCTGAGGCTGGAATTCTTCCGAGTTGTCTTCAGACAGCCCTGTCCTAACGGGTAGGGTCGACCTAGCTGGGCAAACTGCAGTAAACTGCATGGTTTTAGCTGGTACCCCTCTACATACCTGGGGTCACTAAGCCTGGACTCAGTCATCCTGCACCTAATCTCTGGACTGGATAATGGAATATATTCCTGCAGGTGAAGATTGTGCATTCTGTATTGAGCAAGAGGAGGCTTTACCTATGTAGATTTCTAAGTAGTTTGGTTTGGAGAATCTTAAATATGATGATGCTATATATGTCGGGTATCCAGCTGATCCCCCCCCACCCCCCCCCCCCCAAAAAAAAATTATGAGTACTGTATCAAAATATGGTAATACAGCTCCATTCTTTTAAGAAAAAAACTAACTGTTTTTTGTTGTTACAGGTTGGGAATTTGGCTTTTCATGTCTGAGATGCCGTTTGAAACCTTATCAAACCATATGTTATGGAAACTCTTCTATATTTTGCATTGCGCAGAATGTGAAAATATTGAGGGATTGTGTGCTCGTTTACGTTCTAATGAGTGCAAGGACAAGCTTAAAGGTAGTGGAAAGGCATTTTCCCCCACATTTATGTAAATGCACATAATTCTTCCAAGCTGTAATGTTGGTTTGTGAGAATTAGATTTTATTTCTTACAGGATTAAATTAAACATGGGTAGGGAATTGGTTAGGAGGTAGAAGGCAGCTTCTCTGTGAAGAAATGTTGATATTTCAAACTTAGCCTTTCATCAGAGCTGTCTCAATATTGCTTACATATCAATATTGATTCCTTTCCATTCTTATGTTTTCTCATGCAATTATCAGTATCTGTTTGTACAAAAGCTATTTTTAGAAAGCAGTAAACATTTCTCCCCACATACACGTTAAGATATGTCTTTTCATAACTTTTTAACATGTTCACCTAAAACTTAATATAAAATAAGAGCTTGCAACTTCTACAAAATTTACTCCAGAAATTCTCAAACCAAAAATAAATGTTGTTATTAAATAACAGCAATTCAATCCAAACTATTTTGTAATCTCTATTACTCAAGAATACTAACATTTATATATTGAAAGGGTGACTCTGTAACGTGTAACCTTCTTGTGTTTCCCAGAACACAATACTTTTAATTAAATAAACCAGGTAATGACTTTGATCTGTCAATTTTATATGACAGCCATTAAAGTATTAAAACATATTATAGGTATGGTACCATGGTGGTTATGATACTGGACCAGCATCCCAGAAGTCTGAGTTCAAATCCGACCATGACAAGTTGTGAAATTAAATTCACTAAATGTGATCATTTGTGGTCTAGCACCAGAATAAATGAACATGTTAAAAGGACACCCTCAAAGCCTCCCTGATAAAGTGCGACATCCCCACTGACACCTGGGAGTCCCTGGCCAAAGACCACCCTAAGTGGAGGAAGTACATCCGGGAGGGCACTGAGCCCCTCGAGTCTCGTCGCCGAGAGCATGCAGAAATCAAGCGCAGGCAGTGGAAGGGGCGTGCTGCAAATCAGACTCCCCACCCACTCTTTCCTTCAACCACTGTCTGTCCCACCTGTGACAGAGACTGTGGTTCTCGTATTGGACTGTACAGCTACTTAAGAACTCATGCTAAGAGTGGAAGCAAGTCTTCCTCGATTCCGAGGGACTGCCTATGATGATGATGAAATGAACATGAAAACTGCTGATTTTTGTAAAAACTCAACGTTAACTAATGTCCTTCATGGAAGGGATCCTGCTACCCCTACTTGGTCTGGCCTTCATGTGACTCAAGTCCCAGACTCTTAATGGCCATATGGATTGATCGTGTCAGCCACATCCCAAGAACAAATAAAAATTATATAGAAGATAAAGCACTTAAATAGATTATTGTGAGCCTTTCCTGTACTGATGTAAGAAACAAGAAAATACAAAGCATCCCAGCCCTTCCAGAGAGACCTTTGTAGATTATTTATTTCAAGGTAATGAAGATATGGGCCTCGAAATCCCGGTCGGCTGCTTCCCGCGGGTGATCGGCTAAAAAAGGGGAAAAAAATGCGCACTTACCAGAACCTACTGCGCTCACGAGAGATCCTGGTCCTGAGGCCTCCTCTCACTGCGCGTCAGAGTGCATGCACGTCAAGACGTCCGTAAAGCTGGAGCTGCAGTCACATGGCTCTGAGCAACCAATCAAGGTAAAGTATTTTCTCATTCATAATAATGGGAACTCCGTAAGTTGGAGTTCCATTATTCTGATTGAGAAACCCCTCCAAATACCCAAACTAATAAAAAATAGAAAAAATACACCACATATTTAACATTAATTTAAATTAAAGTTATTTATGTCTTATATAAAAAAATATTTTCCCGATTTTTCTTTTTAAAAGTTTTTTTACTTATGGTTTAAAATAAACTTACCATAGTGGGGAGTGTTTTTAACAATAAAATGTGTTTTTTTAAATTTTATTTTATGTTTTTGTGTGTTTTAAAACTCTTATGCCTGTAAAAAGTAGACTATGCGCCTGCTTTTATCAGGCACAAGAGTTTTCAACACATTTGCTGAGCAAAATATAGGTAAATACCGCAATTTTGCTCAAGCAAATGTCCTCGCTCCCGAGATGTGTGTGATCTGTCAAGCCAGAAACTTGACAGATCGGAAAAGCCGGTTTTCAGCACATGCGTATTGTGCAATGCCTTCCTGGGTCCGTACACACTCCGTACGAACTTGGGGAGACCGACATTTCTGGGCCATGATTTTTATTTCAATTTCTAAGTAGTTTGGTTACTAGAGAAATTGCAATTTAAAAAATCCGATATCTATGGTCAATGCCATTAAGTTTTCACAACTTCACACACTTTGCTACTTCCAGTTCATAAGTGTGCTGCTCCTAATTTATATGATAGTAAAGGAGTTGGTAACTTTTATTTTCTGCAAATCTTTAATACATATTACATTATTTTGTGTCTCTATTTTAATGCAGACCCAGAACATAAACAGATGTTTGAACAGTGTCTGTCCAACATTACCAACTCAGAAGCAATATGTCTTCTCACTACATTTGCACACATGACCCAACCAAAACAAGAAAATGTGGATCAAGAGTTTGTGAAGACAGTTGCTTTAGAAATATATGAGGTATGCACATATCTAGAAATTGAAATAATGTAACTTAAAAAAAAAATCAGTGGTATTTGCTTTGAAATGTAAGGGATAATGACTAAAGCTAAGTAGGAGTTCAGCACTGTAGTAACTAAATAGCTTATTAAACATAAACATGTGATGCCTAATATGGTTCGTGCAACTGTTTAATGAAAATTGAGTTGAAGGATAATCAAAATAATTATTGTCAATAATATTTAGGTTTATGAACCTAAATTGTTGCATATCCTGATGTACATAAGAATACATAGAATGCTTGAGTGTATTTCTCACTTTCAATTATCTTTACTAAATATGTCGGTGTCAAAGTGTATGGCATGCCATACATCCTATGTAATAGTTTAAAACTCCTTGCTTTCCATGTTGGCCCAATAGACAAATGTTCCGTGTGCTGTTATACTATGCTGTACAAACTTAAGATCTCAGGTTTGATTCCTAACTTATGTTGAAACTATCTCAGTCTGGATATCAGTGAGATGATAAAATTGGACCCATTTCTGATTGCTGTCCAATGAACCTGGTGAAGTGAATGTGTTGCGTTATTTAATACAAAACCCAAAAAATCAGATCTTATGGTCTTTGAAGCCTACTAATTAATTTATTATATATGCAACATGGTGTACGGTTCATCTAAAATAAATTAATCAATTTTAGTTGATTATAGTATGATGTAGGAGCTGAAGTTACATTATATTGGGCCCAAGTTTCGGGCCGCGCCTCGAACGGCGCAGCCCTGACCTGGACGCCCGTTTTTCGCGTCACAAAGTGCGCCTAAAAAAAGCTTCCAGATTCTCCGGCTTCCTGCTGGTCCTCTTGAGCCGGGCACGGCGCAGCACGAGCTGTAGGGGGCGGAGCTAGGTCCCTGCGCTGAAAACAGTGCCAGGACCTCTGCACATGCGCGCTACAGTGGCCCAATGGCCTCACTGGGGCTGCGTGCATAAAGCTCCCACCACGCCCAGCTCCTACTTCCTCCCGACTCGACTCCCGCTTCCCCCGACACCGACCCGACTCCCGCTTCTCTCCACCCCCCCCCCCGAACCCGACTCCCCGGACAGGACCCGACCCACGCTCCCCCTCAACCTGACCTCCCTCTCCCTCCCCCCCCGAAACAAACCGAACCCCCTCCCGCCCCCCGGACCCGACCCACGCTCCCAACCACCCCCCCCGACCCCCGACACGAACCGACCCGCGCTCCCTCCCCCCACCCCACCCGAACCAACCCGACCTCCATCCTCCACCCCACCCCCCCCCCGACCCGACCCGACCCGTGCTCCCGATCGCCGCCGCCAACCCCCCCGGCCCCGACCCCGACCCCGACCCACGCTCCCCCCGACCAGACCCAACGCCAGCTACCTGTAAATCTGGTGCTGGGGACGGGCCCAGCCCGGCCCAGTCAACCTACCCCTTCTCCTCCCCCCCCCCCCCCCCCCCCCCTCTCCTTCCCCCCCCTCCCCTTCTCCTTCCCCCCTTTTCCTCTCCCTCCCCTTTCCCCTCCCCTTCTCCTCCTTCCCCTTCCCCCCCTTCCCCTTCTCCTCCCCCCTTCCCCTTCTCCTCTCCCCCCCCTTCCCCTTCTCCTCTTTAACCCCTTCCCCCTTCTCCTCTTAACAACCCCTCTCCCTTCTCCTCTTACTCCCCTTCCCCTTCTCCTCTCCCCCCTCCTCCTCTTTTCCCCCCCTTCTCCTCTTTTCCCCCCTTCTCCTCTTTTCCCCCCTTCTCCTCTTTTCCCCCCCTTCTCCTCTTTTCCCCCCTTCTCCTCTTTTCCCCCCTTCTCCTCTTTTCCCCCTTCTCCTCTTTTCCCCCCCTTCTCCTCTTTCCCCCCTTCTCCTCTTTTCCCCTTCTCCCTCTTTTCCCCCTTCTCCTCTTTCCCCCCTTCTCCTCTTTTCCCCCCTTCTCCTCTTTTCCCCCCTTCTCCTCTTTCCCCTCTTCTCCTCTTTCCCCCCTTCTCCTCTTTCCCCCCTTCTCCTCTTTCCCCCCTTCTCCTCTTTCCCCCCTTCTCCTCTTTCCCCCCCTTCTCCTCTTTCCCCCCTTCTCCTCTTTTCCCCCTCTCTTTTCCCCCTTCTCTCTCTTACCCCCCCCTTCTCCTCTTTCCCCCCCTTCTCCTCTTTCCCTCCCTTCTCCTCTTTTCCCCCCTTCTCCTCTTCCCCCTTCTCCTCTTCCCCCTTCTCCCCCTTCTCCTCTTCTTCTCCTCTTCTCCCCCCCCATCTCCTCTTCTCCCCCCCCTTCTCCTCTTCTCCCCCCCTTCTCCTATTCTCCCCTCTCTCCCCCCATCTCCTCTCTCTCCCCCCATCTCCTCTCTCTCCCCCCATCTCCTCTCTCTCCCCCCATCTCCTCTCTCTCCCCCCATCTCCTCTCTCTCCCCCCATCTCCTCTCTCTCCCCCCATCTCCTCTCTCTCCCCCCCCATCTCCTCTCTCTCCCCCCATCTCCTCTCTCTCCCCCCATCTCCTCTCTCTCCCCCATCTCCTCTCTCTCCCCCCATCTCCTCTCTCTCCCCCCATCTCTCTCTCTCCCCCATCTCCTCTCTCTCCCCATCTCCTCTCTCTCCCCCCATCTCCTCTCTCTCCCCCCATCTCCTCTCTCT